>NC_141695.1:811326860-811509360 GCF_964263255.1 Lissotriton vulgaris | reverse complement strand
GTCATCTTGATTGGAATAAAGTGTTAACACTTAAAACATTTAATTTGAAAAGGAACAAAATGAGGGGCTTCATTTTGCCATAGAAATTTTATATAATTATATATATATATATATATACATATACACATACATATACACATATATATATATATACATACATATACATATACATATATATACATATATATATATATATATATATATATATATATATATATATATATATATATATATATATATAATACCTACTGGCGATTGCCAGTAGGTAGTTATAGTTAGAACCTTGTTTCTATTAAAAAATAATTAATAATAATTCCTTTGCCAATATCTTTGACACAGGTAGATGAATCTTTATGAAATTTTCAAAACTAATGGGGCGCTCTGGTCAGCTCCTATGTTGAAAGTTTCGGGGTGTTTCTTCAAACGGGTGCCGAGAAAAAAGGGGGTCCCAAAACGTGTTTTCTCCATGTTAATTTCCATAGGAAACTTTAGACACAGCTACAGCCCAAACTGCTGAACGAATCACACCAAATATGGCAAAAAGGAAGCTTTTGGTCCAGAAAGCACGCTTTTCTTTAAATGGTGTAAATCCGTTCAGTAGTTTGAGAAATGTAAACTTATACAGATGTTGATATTTGAGAATTGTGAGATCAGATTGTCTGAACCCTCCAGATCACGAGCTTAGTTCCGATTGGCTGCTAACACTTCAAACCAGAAAATGTTGGCAGCCATCTTGTGACTCGGTATTGAGTCACAAGCAAACAGGTCAGAAAAACATTAAAAAAACAAGAAAAAGGGGGCAGGGTAAAAATACCTTGACCCCATAGGCCTGGTCATGGGGTCCCACAAGGGCCCAAAAAAGCATTTTTGTAAAACGTTTGGCCGGGGTCACGTCGGGTGCACGAATACAGCAGGAAAAAAAATGAATAGTTGTCTCCCATGCTTTATTTTTTTTAAACCCCTGGGTGGGCCGGGTCCCGGTGTTTTATTATGGTGCAGGGACCCGTGGGGGCCTCCCGCAGCCCCGGAGACTACCACCTCCCTGGGGCTTGTTACAAAAAAAGGCATGGAGGAGCTCCTTCCCCCACGCTGCCCCAGAGACCGCCACCTCCCCGGCTTTGAATCAGTTGGGAGGAGCCCACGCGGCCCCCCTACTGGAGTCCTCCATCGACCTGGGGACCGCCACCCCCCAGGGCCGGCTACAGCAATGTCCCGGGATGCCCACCCCAAAGACATTGCAAACTTCTTCCTAGCTTCATGGAAGCAAGAGCAGAAAAACTGCTCTTGCTTCCATGAAGCGAAGCAGAATTGCTTTTGGGCAGAGGAAGCTGCATGCTTGCAGTGCCCTTTGTCCAAAAGAAATGCCTGCTCCTGCAGGAGGTGGGGAGCCAGCAGGGACCACGTGAGCCTTGGAGCTCCTCCTGCAGTTCCTAACATGAGTCCAGATCCCGGGGGATCGGGTCTCTGGGGCCAAAAGTGGCCGAGGTAAAAGGGGCTATGTAGCCCCCTCCTGAAAAAATTAAAATAGGCAAAAAAGAGGCAAAGCCCCGGGGGATGGGATCCCCATGGCTGAAGGCCTCAGGATGGGGCCACACAGCCCCCTCCTTTGATTGTAAAAAGTGCCCATGCCCTGGAGATGTGGTCCCTGGGGCTGAAATCAGCCTTGGGAGGGAGACCTTGCAGCCCCTTCCTGTTTTTTTAAATAAAATATAATTTAAAAAAGGTCTCAGGCCATGGGGTCCACACAGCCCCCTTCTAAAAAAATAAATAAAGGAGAAGCTGGCATCTCGCCGGATGCACCACCCCCTTCATGCACCACTCTGCATACACGCCTCCTAGAGCATTCTGGGTGGGGGGATTAAGTTCCCTTGAATCTCAAGGGTGCTTAGGGGGCAATTAGCCCACCAAGTACCTCCAGTAAGCCCCATACAGTGGGATTGCTGAGATGTGGTCAGAGGCCACGCCCCTTTTTACTCCACTGCACCTCTTGGCGCACTGCTGGTGGGGCGATGAGATCCTCTTGTGTACTGAGAACCTCAGGACTAAAGTGGACTTCATCCTCTGAGCAGCAGTGCGCTAGTAGGTGCGTTTGCAGACTGGTGTAAAAAGGGGACATGACCTCAGACCACTCTCAGCAATCCAGCTGTGTGGGGCTTACTAGAGATGACAGGAGGGCTAGTTGGGCCCCAGGGACTCTCACGAGGCAAAGGGACTTCATCCCTCAACCAAGAGCGCACTAGGATCTGTGTTTGCAGAGGGGTGGAGAAAGGGGGCGTGACTTGTGTCCACCTCTCAGCAATCCCACTTTCTGGGGCTTACTGGAGGCATCAGGTAGGCTAGTTGGCCCCTAAGGACCCCGAAAAGCGAAGGTGACTTCAATCCCCATCCAAGAGTGCACCTGGAGGCACGTTTGCAGGGTGGTGGGGGAGGCCTGCTATGAGAACTTAGCAATCCTGCTATGTTGGAATTACTGGAGGTAATAGGAGGGGTAGTTGGCATCCAAAGATGTCCTTGGGGCCGACTACCCCTCCTGTTACCTCCAGTAAGTCCCACACAGTGGGATTGCTGGGAGGTCTTCGGAGATCACGCTCCCCTTTCTCTACCACTCTGCAAACGCACCTCCTGGAACACTAGGGGTTGGGGGATGAAGCCCTCCTGGTACCTCCTGAAAGTCATACGCAGCGGAATTCCTGAGCGCTGGTCGGAGGCCCAGCACCCTTTTCCCACCACTCTGCAAACGCGACTACTAGTTAAAGAAGCATTTGCAATGTAATAGGTTTCACATTTGCGAGAGTTGGAGCTATTGGCGTTGTAAATGTAAAAGTTTTTTACTAATGTTTTTTGGAGTGGAGTCGATGTACGTTGTGTGTAGTGGAATTATGTGGTGTGTTGTGCAGTGAAAGTACGTGGATAGAAAGTAGAAAGTATGTGGTATTTAGTTTATAGGAATTATGGAGAGTGGGATTATGTGTTATGGAGAGTAATTATGTGGTATGGTAGTCTGTGTTGTGGAGTGGTAACCACAGGTTTAGTCTTCCTCGTTTCAAGAGAAGCTAAACTATGAACTCAATGAGACACAAAAAAGGAAGGAATCACTGAGGAGCACTTCTGGACCTAGTGAGAGGTATGAGCAGGGACACTGTAATTATGTGACTGTTTGGCTGCACCGACTTTGAACAATTATACATTATCCACATTAGCCACATAATCCATCATCTGCTGTCTAATCTGCAGATTTGAACACAAAAAAGCCTTTGTTTCTAGCTCAAACGCTACCAAAAATGCAGCGAAAAGTGTTACAGCATGGTGAAAGGCCCTTTGGAAACCTAGAATGGTCACCTGTTACTTATTGCTAAATGTGGTTGTTAAATTGATACTAATGGTGTGCAAGCCACTCGTGCTTCTTTCTGCGCCTCTCTTGCCTCTTTCTACATTGTTGTTGCTTCTTTCTGTACTTTTCTTTCTTTTCTCTTTTTGCCTCTTTCTAAACATCTCTTCTACTTTCTGCACCGCTCTTGCCTCTTTCTGCACCTCTATTGCCTCTTTCTGCACCTCATGTTTTTTTCTGAACCCCTCTTGCCTCGCTCCGCACCCTTCTTCCCTCTTTCTGAATCTCTATTGCTTCTTTATATACCCCTTGTGCCTCTTTCTGCACCTCTCTTCTCTCTTTCTGCACTCCTTCTTTTGCCTCGTTCTGCACCTCTGTTCCTTCTTTCCGTACTTATTTTGTTTCTTTCAGCACCTTTCTTGCTTCTTTCTGCTTCCCTCTTGCCTTCTCCACCCCTCTCCCCTTTTCTGCATCTCTGTTGCTTCTTTATGCACTTCTCTTGCTTCTTTCTGCACCCCTCATGCCTCTTTCCACACCCCTTTCCCTTCTTTCTGTATCCCCTTTCAATCTTTCTGCACCCCTCTGGCCTCTTTCTGCATCTTTGTTCCTTCTTTCTGCACTTCTTTTGATTCTTTCTGTACCTCTCGTGCTTCTTTCTGCACCCCTCTTGCTTCTTTCTTTCTGCACCTCTCTTGCTTCTTTCTGCACCCCTCTTGCCTCTTTCTCCACCCCTATTATCCCTTTCTGCATCTCTGTTGCTTGTTTACGCACTTCTCTTTTCTCTTTCTCAAGCCCCTGTTCCCTCTGTTGCTTCTTTCTGTACCTCTCTTGCTTATTTCTGCACTTTCTGCACCTCTATTGCCTCTTTCTGCACCGGTTACTTTTATCTGCACTTCTTTTGTTTTTTTTTGCACCTCACTTGCTTCTTTCTCCACCCCCTTGCTTGTTTTTGCACCCCTCTTCCTGTACCCCTCTTGCCTCTTCCTGTTCCTCTGTTCCTTCTTTCTGCACCCATCTTGCTTCTTTCTGTACTTCTTTTTTTCTTTTTGAACCTCCCTTGTTTCTTTCTCTATCCCTATTGCCTCTTTCTCTACCACACTTCCTCCTTTCTGCATCTGTTGCTTCTTTATGTATCTCTTGCTTCATTCTGCACCCCTCGTGCCTTTCTGAACCCCTCTTCCCGCACTCCTCTTTCTACACCTGTTCCTTCTTTCTGCACTTCCTTTGTTTCTTTTTGCACCTCACTTGCTTCTTTCAGCACCCCCTTGCTTGTTTTTGCACCCCTCTTCCTGTACCCCTTTTGCCTTTTTCTGTACCTCTCTTGCCTCTTTCTCAATCCCCTTGCCTGCTATTGGACCCCTCTTCCTGCACCCACCCCTCTTGCCTCTTTCTGCACCTCTGTTTCTTCTTGCTGGACTTCTTGTGTTTCTTTCTGCATTTCTCGCTTCTTTCTGCCCCGTTTGCCTCTTTCTGCACCCCTTTTGCCTCTTTCTGTACTACTCTTGCCTGTTTCTGTACCTCTGTTCTTTCTTTCTGCAGCTCTCGCTTCTTCTGCATCCCATTTGCCTCTTTCTGCACCCCTCTTGCCGCTTTCTGTACCTCTGTTCCTTCTTTCTGCAGCTCTTGCTTTTTTCTGCACCTCTGTTGCTTCTTTCTTTATCCCTCGTCTCTTTCTCTACCGCACTTCCCCCTTCCTGCATCTCTGTTGCTTCTTTATGTATCTCTCTTGCTTCATTCTGCACCCCTCTTCCCTCTTTCTGCAACCATTACCTCTTTTTGCACCTCTGTTGCTTCTTTCTGCACCTCTTTTGCTTCTTTCAGCACCCCTCCTGCCTCTTTCTCCATGGCTCTTCCCCCCTTTTCCATCTCTGTTGCTTCTTTCTGCACTTCTCTTGCCTTTCTCCGCCCCTCATCATCTTTCGGTACTTCTTTTGTTTCTTTCTGCACCCCTCGTGCTTCTTTCTGCACCCCTTGTGCCTCTTTCTGCACCCCTTGTGCCTCTTTCAGCATCTTTGTTCCTTCTTTCTGTACTTCTTTTGTTTCTTTCTGCACCTCACTTGCTTCTTTCAGTACCCCTCTTGCCTCTTCCCCCTTTTCCATCTCTGTTGCTTCTTTCTGCACTTCTCTTGCCTTTCTCCGCCCCCTCATCAATCTTTCTGCACCCCTCTTGCCTCTTTCTGTACCTCTGTTCCTTCTTTTTGCACTTATTTCTGAAGCACTCATGCTTTTTCTGTGCCCCTTACCTCTTTCTCCACCCCTCTTCCCTCTTTCTGTACCCATTACACTTCTCTTGCCTTTCTCCGCCCCTCATCAATCTTTCTAAACCTCTGTTGCTTCTTTCAGTACCTCTCTTGCTTCTTTCTGCACCCCTCCTGCTTTTTGCATCCTTTTGCCTCTTTCTGCACCCCTCTTCCCTCTTTCTGCACCTATCACCTCTTTCTGTACCTCTGTTCCTTCTTTCTGCACTTCTTTGGTTTCTTTCTGTACATCTCTTGCTTCTTTCTGTACTTCTCTCGCCTCTTTCGTTAATCAAATGGCAAGCGCAAGCTGTCAAGTTTAAAAGTCTACCTGCTCTTGTGACTGAGGTATATGTCTACTTGTATATGTATTCTCACGTGTTATGAATCTGAAGATGGTAGCTTAAAAAGTGGGTATCTTCTCCTATAGGTGGTTAACTGTTCTCAGTTCTGCTCCGTCATTCAGTTGCACAGGCAGACATGTCTTGTGTATATAGGTGATATAGAGCCCCTCAAATACACTATTCAATACCCATGTATCCTGTATTATGAGCAGAAAGAAATACATATATATGTTTGTACACATATTTACAGAGTATGGTGTTTGAAACACAGGTATTCAAGTATTTGTATGTTTATTTTTATGAAACATGTCACTTGGTAAAAGCAGAGATATGCATGCATACCTTCACAAACTTGGTCCGACTTACAACAGTGATATGCTTAGGATTGCTGTTTTATATTTGGTAGGCCTAACATTCTGGATTAGTGATTAGGCTACTTTGTATGAGTCTGTTGTAAGGTACAGTCAAAGTAGGCCTCTTTCTGCACCTCTGTTGATTCTTTCTGAGATTCTCTTGCTTCTTTCTGCACCTTTCTTCCTCTTTCTGGAATTCTGTTGCCTCTTTCTGCACTTCTCGTGCTTCTTTCTGCGCCTTTCTTACTTTTTCTGCACATGTTCTACCTATGTAGGCATATTTAGAAATTAGCATTTAAAAAACCTTTGAAATTCACTGAAAAAACCAGAGGTTTCAGGGACGTTATATTTAGGAATTAGCATTTAAAAATCCTTAGAAATTCACTGAAAAAAACAGAGGTTTCAAGGACGTTATAGTTAGGCTGACATTTCACTTGCATAAAACCTGAGAAATTTGGCTGCTATAGTTATAGCTTGAGCTAACTATAACTTGCGCCCCAGCAATGCACTGCTGATGACGTCACATATTATATCACTCTTGAAAGGAAGCACCTCTCCTTTTTAACAAGGATTGCTGTAGTGTTCGTGAAAACTGCCCACTGTGGAATGTAATATAAAGTTTATGGGGCATGACAGCATAACCATTATGGACTTTAAACAAAGTAGAACTCAATCTACCATGATGTAATTGTTGCTACACCCACTGTGGCTAAAAAAAAAAGGTTATTTAAATTGTGCAGGAGAATTTTGTTGCCCTCCTCCAGAAGCCTTTTCCAGTGATCAAGGAAGCAGAGACCCCCGAAACGTGTATGGATAAATCTGACGCAGAATGAGAGAATGTTTTAACGGACTATAAGGAATCCTTCGTAAGCATCCAATAGAAGGTAAAACATGCACAAAGTGTGAGGCGCCTTACTTGGGAGGAGTTTCTTTTGGATATATATGTATATAAATATATATATATTCCAGGAACTCCGTCTTAATATCCACTGCTGCCATGACAAAAAAAAACGAACCAGACCCATTCAGGTAGATTTGCTGAATTATTTTATTTAGTGCATCCCTCTGTCCGCCATGACGCGTTTCGGGCCCTGGAGCCCTTGATCATATATATATATATATATATATATATATATATATATATATATATATATATATATATATATATATATATATATATATATATATATATATATATATATATACACACACACAAAAACGCCCATCCAAGGCTCAATGGAGGGCCGAGAAAAATTGTCCATAATTAGCTGCTGCGGAGGTAACCCACTAGAGGGCGCTATTTGGCAAACCGAGACCTCAAATCCCAGCGTGCATTTAAAAATTAACTGACACCAAAGGAGGAGCACTGAAAGCCCCCTATTACGCAAACAGGAAGGGGAGATGCGGTAGCCACTAATCACCTCCGCTGACACGGCCTCTGAGGAGATGCAAACAGCGGCATCGAAAAGTGTCAGGCCATGGACTTCAAAGGGATGTTAAGCTGCCTGCTTGGTTTAAATGGAGTTGTTCCTCACCTGCAGTGCTGTGCGGCCTCAAGCTTCTGGGCATTTTTGGTTACATGTTATGCGGCGGTTCCAGGCCACAGAGGGATCGCACTGCCCACAACCAATGGGCATTAGGAGAGAGGAAGCTTCCTCTTTCTGAAGCTGCAGGGAACCTTTAATGAAGGCGGCAGAGTCTCATCCAAGGTTCAATGGAGGGCCGAGAAAAATTGTCCATAATTAGCTGCAGCGGAGGTAACCCACTAAAGGGCGTTAATTGGCAAAATGAGACCGCAAATCCCAGCGTGCATTTAAAAATTAACTGCCACGAAAAGGAGGAGCACTGAAAGTCCCCTATTACGGAAACACGAAGGGGAGATGTGGTAGCCACTAATCACCTCCGCTGACACTGCCTCTGAGGAGATGCAAACAGCGGCATCGAAACGCGTCAGGCCATGGACTTCAAATGGATGTTAAGCTGCCTGCTTGGTTTAAATAGAGTTGTTACTCACCTGCAGTGCTGTGCGGCCTCAAGCTTCTGGGCATTTTTGGTTACACGTTATGGGGCGGTTCCAGGACGCAGAGTACAGCCTCCGACGCTCCCTGGCCAAGTTTGAGCTGAATCGGAGCACAACGGAGCTGGGGAGACGCTACGGTAATTTTTGTGACCTGGGCCTGTGGAGCAAGCTGTGTCGGCGGCCAGTCACACTGATCACGATAGACCGAGGCTTCCCATGCGGCCTTAGGCCTTGGACGGCGCGAATGCTGGGAAAGCGGCCCTGACCACCCGGATCTCCATACCCGCCTGTGCTGGGGATGTTGGGGATGGCTGCGGTCCCGCTCCCCCCCCCCCCCACTCTCCTAACTACAGCTTTCCTGCTGAGAGCGAGTCCTGCAGGGGGCCGAGCGTGGTCCCGGACCGCGATTGTTCAGCTGCGTGGAAGAAGCGCACTGGGGCCCTCCTGACCACCGTGACACTGTCGGTGAGACACCTGGCTACAGTGCTACTCCCCCCGGGGACCCGAGAGGCGACGGAGGGCCAGTGAGGAGTCCGGATGCGGTGAGTGTGCTGTTCGGAGGGGCTGCATGTTTGCAGAGGTGAGGCCGCGGAGCAAATCTGACCTACGCTAAATTGGAGGGCTCCCTTGTGGTCTCGTGCTCTTGGTGACGGGGAGCGAGGGTGATCCAAGAAGTGGACTTTCAGACCGGCAGAGACGTGCGGAATGCACCTAGTCACCACTTGGCCCTGTCAGGCGTAGCGTCGCTCGGCGGGCCGCAAATCGAGGAGGCTGAGGCTTGCTGCTACACTGGTGGGGGACCCTTTCTTGGCTCTTGCGGGTCTCGGCCTGCACTGCACATCTTGCCACCGTGTTTTAGGCTGCATTCTGCACAGGGAGGCCTGTAGTGAGCGAAATACCCGGAGGAACACCCATGGCGGACTAGACCTCCGGCGGCGGGAAGTGTCATCTCCCCCTGACCGGTGGGGGTGGCGGAGCAGAGCGGGAACCGCTGAATACTATACGGGTGGTATCGCCCCATGGACACTGCATGAGCTCAAACCAGGAGAGGCTCTATACTGTGGTGAAGGGCTACTTCTTACTCATCCTTCTGTCTGTCGACCCCCCCCCTATTCCGCCTTTTGAGCTATAGCTGCTAGCTGGAGGGCTGGTGCGGGCCCATTTGTAAGGAGTGGTTGTTTTGGCCCAGACCCCTGCGAATATGGGGAGACCAGACACGAGACAGCCGAAGCTCACCTTTGAGGCTGCCAAGTTGTCGAATCGCACTGGACCAGACCAGCACGGTGCGGCGGGCACCAGCGGAGCGACTGGGGGACCTTCGGACTCTGCATCAGATATGCAGGAGATCCTTCGTGAAATACATCAGGGATTTGCTACTATAGCAGATAAAGTTGATAAGATATCATCGCGCATGGATGCAGTGGTTCATACACTAGATGCTCACGAAGAGTGACTGAAAGAAGCGGAACAAAGCATCTCGGAATCGGAAGACACCACGGCACGACATACTTCACAGCTCTCCAGGATGGATAACCTGCTGCGGATTATCGCGGCCAAGAACGAGGAATTGGAGGCGAGGATCAGACGCAACAACGTTCGCATAGTAGGTATTCCGGAGACAACCAACATGGGCAAGATGGAGGAATATGTGGAGAAAGTTTTGCTGGTGGCGATTGGCTCCGAGGCCTTCTCGCCCCAATTTATAGTGGAAAGAGCGCACCGTTCGTTGGGCCCTAGCCCAAAGCCTGGCACGGCTCCTAGGCCTATCATCGCTCGATTGTTAAACTACAGAGACAGAGATGTGGCCTTGCGGGCGGCTCGCAGCTCGAAATCGCTTTCGTATGATGGTAATTATTTTACCATTTACCCTGATTTCACCCCAATGGTACAGGAGGAGCGTCGAAAGTTTCTGGATGTGAAAGTCAAGCTACGCAACCTGCAGGTTGACTAAGCACTGCTATATCCAGCTCACCTGAGAATCACATACCAGGGCCGACAGACGTTCTTCACGAAACCACAGCAGTTGGAGGATTTTTTTTAAACACTACAAACGAACCTATAGGCCCAATGGGGGGTTGGAGGAGGCTCTAGATTCACCGCTCGAGAGAATGGAGGAAAATGAACAGTGAATTTCCTGGACTTGAGTGATTGTCACTGCCGTTACTGCTTATATGTGGGTACAGAACAGCTTGTATGGGGGGTGCCCCCTTGTGTTTTGTCGCTTTGACTGATGTATAGATGTATGGGGGGGTGCAGTTCCCATGGTGCCTACATCTATATCGCTGGACACCCCTCTTTCCACCGGACGGGACTGCAGGTAAAACTGTAGCTCCGATGGGTGTGAGGGGTTGTTGTGTTGCCACCTGGAAATGTTCCCCAGCAGGAATTACCCTTGCTATTACTTTACACTTAAGGCAATTTTCTGCCCTTGTTTTTGGGGAGTTTTTGGGTGGGTGGGGGGGTGAATGATGCTGGCAGGTTGGGGTTGCTTCAATGGGTGAGGGGGGATTAGGGGGAATGTATGGGGAGTGTTCAGTTTGAATGTGGACAGTACACATGGCTGTGCTTCGAGATTACACACGTTGCTGTTATGTGGCATATATTGGGTGAATACACGGCGGCCTATAATGCGTACATCGTCTCCTGAGGAAGGGCGGCAAAAGAGGACATTTTGCGGATCTGATTGCTGGGGCAGAGTGGGGCAGCAGCTGCCGATGTGGTTACTTGTTGGATATGTACTGATCAATTCCCATGGGTGAACTAGACTCAAATACGTGTACTGTGTTGTCATGGAATGTACGTGGTCTTAAGGATGCTCGCAAATGCAGGCAAATGTTAGCTTATTTTGACAAACAAAGTAAATGTGGTGATGCTGCAGGAAACGCATATCCCCCACACATGTTAACTCCACGTTTGCCAACAGGTGGGCTGGTGTTAGAGCATTCTCGATCTATTCATCATATGCCAGAGGAACAGCTATCCTTATACGCCGCACTACTCCCTTCACACTTCTGGGTCAAAAGATAGACAAGGCAGGGAGATATGTGGTGCTATGGGGGAGATTGGGCAGCGACGCCGTTACCCTCGCTAATTGTTATGCTCCCAATGTGGACACGCCGGAATTCTTCACAGTGGTGTGGGGAGGGATATCGGATACCGGATCGCGACATGTTATATGGGGTGGAGACTTCAATATAGCCATGACTCCAGGGTTAGATAGGGCTGATGGGCAGACACAATATCATCCCAGGGCAAGGGAGATGCTGAGGGGCATAGTGGAGGATGAAGGGCTCATAGACGGCTGGAGACATTTCCACCCCGGACTTAGAGAGGGGACACATTTTACTTCCTACACAGGCACATGGGCGAGAATAGATTACTGCCTTCTATCCAGAGAATTAGCTCCTTGTATAACAGCTGCAAGACACCTGGCCCGGACTCATTCAGATCATTGTCCGGTGCTGGTTACACTAGCCATGCCAGGTTATGATTGTCCCCGGCGTCCATGGCGGCTACAGCCTAATGCCCGGTTAGACACTGTTTTTCGTGAGGAACTGAGGGAAGACAGAGGATTTTTTTCCCCGCAATAAAGACACTGTTGACAGAGTAGAGACAATCTGGGAGGCCTTTAATGTGACTGTTAGGGGCTGGTGCATGGCTAAGAGCTTTGGTGTTTTGCGGGATATACAGCGCACGCTGCGGAAGCAGGAGGGGGAATTGCAGGGACTAGAGAGACTGATGCCGCAAGACAGTACGGGAGCTGTTCAACAACAATTTCAGACCAAACTATCGGAGTATGAGGCAGAGGCACAGGGGGAGGTGCATTTCAGGGACAAATATTGGAAGGCTCGCAGGTATATTGAGGGCGATAGGCCTGGTAGGGCCTTATCGCTGGCGGTACGAGACGCACGGGGTGCCAACACCAAATTAGAACTTGTAGATTCCGCGGGAGAGACCTGTAGGGACAAAGATCGTGTCTTGACTACACTCCAGTCACACTATATGTATTTATACACTACCCAATCTTCCGGAGATGTTGATCTCGAGGGCTTCCTAGGTGATCTGGGACTCTGCTGGCTGAGCGACGGTCATAGAGCGTTCCTCGGCGCCCCGTTCGAACTGGATGAGGTCCGAGAGGCCATAATGTCCCTTAGCAACGGGAAGGCACCCGGCTTGGATGGACTCCCAGCTGAGTTTTATAAACGCTATATCGACACCATGGCCCCGGTACTAAGAGAAGTGTTTGAGGATGCATTGGAGGTGGGGGTATTGCCCCGCTCTATGAGGGAGGTTGTGATCACCTCTCTCCTTAACTCTTTCGATGCTCATTACGAGCTTAGCTCGTCATGAGGCACGGTTGAGCTGTGCTTATGACGAGCCGAGCTTGTCATGAAACAATGGTGTACTAGGATCTGCAACACAGGAGGGGAAAAGCCACAGCAGCCAAGGTGTTAAACCGAGTAAAGACCCAACACAATGTGACTCTTATCGACCCTTGTTGTTACTTAACTGTGATGCTAAGATCCTGGCTAAAATACTGGCAACGAGGCTCTCCCTACTCATGACCAGAATTATACTTCCTGATCAATCAGGTTTTGTTCCGACGAGATCAACTTCCCATAGCCTGCGGACCGTTTTCTCCCTCATTTAAACGGTAGCCCCTGAAATTCCATTGGCCGCAATCTTCCTGGATACCTCCAAGGCGTTTGATTCCGTGGAATGGAGATATCGGTTTACTGTCCTGCATAAGATGGGCTTTCCTCCGGTCTTCGTGGGGTGGATACCTTTATTGTACACTGCTCCTACAGCAAAGGTGCTGGCCAATGGTCGCTTGTCGGAGTCCTTTGCGATTACTAGAGGCACTCGACAGGGATGCCCATTATCCCCCCTCGTTTGCCATAGCGATAGAACCGTTGGCGTGTCGTATACGGCAATTACACAAAGCCAGCTCCTTTCATTTTTTTTAACGTCAGCTTTCTATCTCGCTATATGCGGATGACGTAACACTATGTCAAAGACCCTCAGACTAATCTAAATGCCCTTTTGAGGGAGTTTGTAGCCTTCGGTGGGCTGTCTGGTGTAACGATTAATTGGGGGAAATCACAGCTATTCCCATTGACGGCCGCTATGGATGAGTTTCCATTGGATTATCCTTTGGAATGGTGTCATACAGATTTGCGGTACTTGGGTATCCAAATATCCAGAGATAGAGATGAAACACTCCGGCTACATTATGGTACGGCCATTACTAAACTGACGGATTCGGTCTCTCGTTGGATTGGTCTTCCTCGGTCGATGGGTGCCAGGATCTCCCTCATTAAAATGGTAGTCCTGCCCCGATTCCTATATTACTTTCTTAACATACCATACTATCCGGGCTCCTTTTTTAAAACCCTGAAAACTGAATTGATTCGGTTGGTGTGGGGGGGGGGGAGGTAGACAGGCACGACTCAAATGGACTGTCATGGCGCAGCCTTATGACATGGGAGGCTTTGACATACCAGACTTTGAGTTGTATTATCTGAGTGCACAGGCGCATTATTTGTATCATTGGGTGAAACCTACCAGCTTTATGCCGCACATAGCGGCTGAGGACTGGATAGCTCATCCATTGACGTTAACCGGTATGGTCTACGCGTCTGTTAGTGCTCTGGATACCCCGCCCACCACAGTAACGTGCACTGTAGATGCATGGCAGAGGATAGGGCGACGGCTGCGGACCCCGATGCTCTATGCGCCTCGACTGCCTCTATCCTACCACCCTCAGATGGCATTGCTTCAAGAAGCGGGCTTCCGCAATATGTGTCGCCGGCTTAGTATAGGTACGCGGGGTGACTTATTTCCTGGAGGAGTATTATGCTCCAGGGAACAGTTTTTTGGTGAATGCTCCCCCAGCCCCTTAGAGGTGTTCTATTACATTCGACTACGAGAAGGTATGAAAGCGGTGCTCCCAGACTACCCTAAGGAACCCCTCTGCACGGCTCCCCTCAATGTGGTTCTGAATAGCGCAGACGGTGCGCATTTGGTGTCTAGCATATATAGCAGCCTACGTGGTGATATACCGGCAGTGGTTGGTACAGCAAGAGCGCATTGGGCTGCAGATCTCGGCAGTGAAGTGACGGATGAGCAGTGGGAGTACTGCTGTGGGTTTGCAGGGACTTTGATGCCCAGTTGTCATTTTAAAATAATCCATTATAAATTCTTACACAGAATGTATTACACCCCAGCTCAGAAATATAGATTTCGTCTTACAGACTCCGACTGTTGTGAACGCTGTAAGCAACCTGGTGCTAGTTTCATGCATTTGGCGTGAGACTGTCCGCAAGTGAGACTAAATTGGGAGCAGATTCACGAGGCGCTAGGGCTCATGACAGATAGCACGATAGAGATGGACCCTCTTTTCTTATTATTGGGTTATACGGCGCAGATTTCGAGGAGCAGCAGGAAGTTCACCGATGTAGCACTATTATTGGCCAAAAGACGACTAGTGTGCCGGTGGGGGAGGGGGCGCGCCTCCAAGTTCAAGGAATGGATACAGGACATGGTGTACTGTCAAGAGCAATATAGAATATACTCGGAAATGCAATCAATGACATCTAAACCGGCCGATATCTGGGGCCCGCTTCACGCATACTTGATACAGACGGCGACACAGTCAACTGATGCCGCCCTGCCAGACCTGGATGATCACTAGTTATAGCTGGAACATGTTACGTCCACATTTAGATCAGCTTGGGGATCCTGCATCCACACATACGACCTACACCGAGTGGGAGTGGGTGTGGGTAGCGTAGACGTTGGCTAAAGACTTAGCAGGATGTGGGTACACACATCATACGTGAGTATAGGAATGGCATTATCCCGGTCATGTACAACGCGCACACGACATACTTCGGGTGGTCACTCAGACACGGCAATACCTGGTATAGATACGGGTCGCCTGTTTGGCTGCGCTGCACCTACCTCTCCACATACTGGATTGCACACATACACTGCAGATGTATTCAAGAAATGCATATCTGACATGTGCCGGGTGGTGGGGTGTGATTCATTTTGCATGTTCATGACGTGGACTACACGACTGATTTAATGTTTGCATGTCGATCCATTTTTCTTCTCGCTCTTGCCATCTCAATCAATCAATCATCGCATTTATATAGCGCACTACTTACCCAGTGGGTCTCAAGGCGCTGGGGGAGGGGGATCTGCTACTGCTCGAACAACCAGGTCTTGAGTTGCTTCCTGAAGGCGAAGTGGTCCTGGGTCAGGCGGAGGTGGGTGGGGAGGGAGTTCCATGTCTTGGCGGCGAGGTAGGAGAAGGACTGTCCCCCTATGGTGGCTCTACGGATGCGGGGGACGGCGGCGAGAGCGTGGCTGGACGATCAAAGCTGGCGTTTGGGAGCGTAGAAGTTGAGGCGGCTGTTGAGGTATCCTGGGCCTTGGCTGTGTAGGGCTTTGTGTGCGTGGGTGAGGAGACGGAAGGTGATTCTCTTGTTGACCGGGAGCCAGTGCAGGTCTCTCAGGTGTCCGGAGATGTGGCTGCGGCGGGGGATGTCCAGGATGAGTCGTGCTGAGGCGTTCTGGATCCGCTGGAGTCTCTTCTGGAGTTTGGCGGTGGTTCCGGCGTAGAGGGTGTTGCCGTAGTCCAGACGGCTGGTGACGAGGGCCTGGGTGACAGTCTTCCTGGTCTCGGTGGGGATCCACCGGAAGATCTTACGTAGCATGCGCAGGATGTTGAAGCACGACGAGGAGACGGCGTTGACTTGTCTGGTCATGGAGAGGGAGGAGTCCAGGATTAAGCCCAGGTTGCGTGCGTGGTCTGTTGGTTTGGGTGCGCTGCCTAGGGCGGGGCGCCACCAGGAGGAGTCCCAAGCGGCGGGTGAGGATCCCAGGATGAGGACTACCGTCTTATCTGAGTTCAGTTTCAGGCGGCTGTTCTTCATCCATTCGGCTACCTCTTTCATCCCTTTGTGAAGGTTGGCTCTGGCAGTGGCGGGGTCGTTGGTAAGGGAGAGGATCAGCTGGGTGGCGTAGGAGATGATGTTGAGGTTGTGCTGGCGTGCGATGTCTGCGAGGGGGCTCATGTAGATGTTGAAGAGGGTTGGACTGAGCGAGGAGCCTTGAGGGACGCTGCAGATGACTTTGGTGGCTTCAGATCTGAACGGAGGGAGGCGGACTCTGTGTCCTTCCGGCGAGGAAGGAGATTATTCACTCCAGTGCCTTCTCCTGGACTCCGACGTTGCTGAGGCGTTGTACTAGGGTACGATGGCAGACAGTGTCGAAGGCCGCGGAGAGATCGAGGAGGATGAGGGCCGCTGTTTCTTCGTTGTCGAGCAGCGCTCGGATGTCATCGGTGACTGCGATCAGGGCGGTCTCGGTGCTGTGGTTGGCCCGGAAGCCAGACTGCGAGGGGTCGAGGGATCCGTTCGTCTCGAGGAAGGCGGCCAGCTGCTTGTTGACGGTCTTCGATGACTTTTGCAGGAAACAGGAGCAGCGAGATGGGGCGGTAGTTTTTGAGGTCGGTGGGGTCAGCCGATGGCTTCTTGAGTAGAGCGCCGAGTTCGGCGTGCTTCCAGCTCTCCGGGAAGGAAGCGGTGTCGAAGGATGTGTTGATGATGTCCCGCAGGTGGGGTGCGATGACAGCGTCGGCCTTGTTGAAGACGTGGTGAGGGCAGGGGTCGGTCGGAGATCCGGAGTGGATGGAGTTCATCGTGCGGACAGTGTCTTCGCTGCTGATCGGAGTCCAGGCGCGGAGGGTGGTGGTGGGGGGGCGGTGGTTCGGTCGTGGTGTTCGTCGGTTGAGTGCTGAAGCTGTTGTGTATGTCCGCGATCTTGTTGTGGAAGTAGGAGGCGAGGGAGTTGCAGAGGTCTTGCGAAGGGGTGATGTTGTTGTTTCCGGCGTTGGGGTTGGAGAGCTCTTTGACGATGTTGAAGAGTTCTTTGCTGTTGTGTGCGTTGTTGTCCAGTGTGTGCGTTGTTGTCCATCTCTTCTATTAAGGTATACCGAGAACTAGTCCAATACGCGGCTGGCCCGGAGTGGTTGTAGGCCGCTTGCTGTGTTAATATGCTCCTCATTACCAATCACATGTCGCCGCTATTTAACGGCAGTAACATGCTGCTGGCCATATTATGGTTGTAGGCACAAAGCTGTGTACGAATGTTAATAAAGGTTTTTGAAAACAAGAAAAAAAAATGAACTGCCACCAAAGGAGGAGCACTGAAAGCCCCCTATTACGGAAGCACGAAGGGGAGATGCGGTATCCACTAATCACCTCCGCTGACACGGCCTCTGAGGAGATGCAAACAGCGGCATCCCGAAACGCGTCAGGCCATGGACTTCAAAGGGATGTTAAGCTGCCTGCGTGGTTTAAATAGAGTTGTTACTCACCTGCAGTGCTGTGCGGCCCCAAGCTTCTGGGCGTTTTTGGTTTTATATATATATAAATTGATATCTGTAACCAGTACTACCACCGTGACCACACCCTTCAGACCTAAATCTAGATACAGAACACAGTACAATATAGATCTGTCCCATGACCTGGTTAACAATGACATGCTTAAACTTCTTAATAGGCCTTTAGGTAAACAAAACATCACACCTGAAATGAGGGCGGCATTAACGGAATTAAAGAATGACGATTCGATCGTCATAAAGTACTCTGATAAGGGAGGAAATGTAGTTTTGTGGGATAAGAAAATGTATATCAATGAAGCAATGTGGCAGCTATCTGACACCACATGCTACACTAGAGTGGACCATACTTATTTGATCAAACTACAGAGTAGAGTACATCAGAACATCCGGGAGTGGGCTAGTGAGAAGTTGCTGAGTTGAGAGGAGACTAAATTTCTTATCAATGAAAATCCTACTACTCCCACATTTTACCTTTTACCAAAGGTACACAAGAACCAGATACAACCAACGGGGAGACCCATAGTGTCCTCTATCAATAGCCTTTTAGAAAATGTTTCGCATTACGTGGACTATTTCCTCAAAAACTATGTAAAAGATCTCACATCACACTTAGAAGACACCAAAGACTTCCTACAAAAAGTAGAGAATATAAATTGGGAGTCTCATTTTTGGTTAGTGTGTTTAGATGTGGAGAGCTTATACACATCCTTTCGACACAGGGATGGTTTGAGGGCATGCAAGTACTTCCTAAGAACAAGGAGTAGTTATCTGGAAGCACACTCAAAAAAGTTACTCCAAATGATAGAACTATGTTTGGAGGAAAAAAAAAATTGTTTAATGGGTAATTATTCAAGCAAATCCAGGGCACTTCTATGGGCACCTGCTTTGCCCCCAGCTAGGCCAATTTATTGGTAGGCTGCTGGGAGGAGCTGGGAGGAGCAGGTGCTCAGGAGTGATGACCTGGAACACTGGACCACCTGCGTGAATGTTTGGCTCCGCTATATTGATGACGTTTTTTTTGTATGGGATTGAAGAGAACAAGAACTACTGAAGTTTGTGGATGCACTTAATTTGAACTGCCTAAATCTGAGATTCACTATGCAACACAGTCAAAAGACCATTGATTTCCCTGACATTAAACTTAAAATTGTTGAGAATAAGATTGAGAGAGAAATTTTCAGGAAAGATACAGCTGGGAATTCTGTACTCCACTCCAATAGTTGTCACCCCCCCCCAGTTTTAGATGGGCAATTCCTTTTGGCGAGTTTCTACGCGCCAAGAGAAATTGTAGTACTAATGAAACGTTCATGAAACACAAAAAATCAATGCATGAAAGGTTCACTATGAGAGGATACCACCCCAATATACTCAAGAAAGGAGAAGAGAGAGTGGCCCTAATCGATCGAAAAGATGCATTGCATGGGCGTAGGAGACACTAAATTTCTGGGGGGGGACAGGGACAATCTTGTGGACTTTCCAGTGACCCTATACAAATCGCCCATTGTGAGAGACCGTACGCGCGTTAAATGTATACAATCGCATAGTTATGAAGAGAAATATTAAGAAAGGCAGGAAAGTAGTGGACTTGGAAGATGTACTGGCTACTCAAATGTGGTACTAAGATCATCCTGCTCAGTTGCTAAATGGTGACAAGTACAAAGAAATGAAACTGAGGGACTGGAGACAAAAACTTCACTAGCAGTATCCTGAGCCGAGATACCATCAGGTGTAAAACTCCACATAGTTTTAAGAGCAATAGAGAATTGTGAAACACAGAACTAGGAGAGAGTGTGAGTGTGTGTGAGCTGCACGAAGGCTCAAACATGGTGCAGGTAACCTCTAGCCTATAGTCCACCGGTACTCTGCCATAGCCTGCCCTTGCACCCAAAATATGTAAGGGAGTGAGTAAAAATTTAAAGTCACTTAGCTGAAAATCTAATTTGTACAGTGTTCAAAAGCATAATTTTTCCTGAAATCCCACTTGAATGTCCCTAATTCAAGATGACCCACAGCTGTCACATACAAACACAAACAGAAAGCTCGGAGGGCATGTGGCACTTGGCACATGTTTTATCAAGAAGATGCCCTAGCAGGGCTGACACTTCTAAAGGTGGACAGGCACCGACTGGTGCAGTAAGGTCATAAGGGCTACACACATTTAAAATGCTGGTTCAAGAGTGTGAGTAAATCTCTTGCACTTTTTGTGAATCACAAACACAAGTGGCTTAAGTGGGAAAATCAATTTTTAATTTGGGAACACTGTCAGGCCATTAATGGTAAAAGATTTGATAATGGGCAGTGCTTTAAATGGGCCGGTACTCACCGGTACTGAGTACCGGCACTTCCGAATTTTCTGTCCGCCAGTACTGGCACTTTTCTTAGTTGAGGGAAGAGTACCGGTACCCTCATTGAGAGCACAGCAGGCTCAGGTTCAGTGACTCCTCCAGCTCAGGGCAGACGCCGCTTTGCTTACGAGGAGCTTGCAAGTCACAGAGCGCATGAAAGGCCGTTTGCAGAGTCGCTGCTGGAGATTCCAGCAGTCCTCAATTGAATTGTCCCACTGCAGAGGTCTGAGAGGGCTTGCCCTGTGTCATGCTGTGATCAACAGTACAGGGTCTAAACCGACCCTGCACTGTTGATCAGGTGCGCAACGGCTATCAGCTTAAAGTGTTCCTCCATTAGGCATGTGAAATGGGCTGGGGCTGCCAGTCATTAATCATGTCCGATTTATGGAAGTGCACGAGCAGCAGCGCCAAACAATCCTCTACCTTCCCAAAGATGTTTTTTTCACCTTTTAGTTCAGCACAAAGGCTGCTTTCCTTTGTGTGCCCCTCTGTTGAAGCAGGAAACGAAGATGTAAAGTGGATAAATTATGTTTATTCAAGTAGTAACATCATAAGTGCCCAAACGCAGGTGGAAATAGTAACGTGTGAAGAACAGCTCTCAATCAATCCAATCAGCAGAACATTCTATAACCTTATTTATATAAGATAAATGAACGTCCCAACAGATGCCATAATCAACACTAGTCTACCAATGAAATAAAGATGTGTTTTTTTCAACATAAACGCATTCCTTATGCGTTTTGATATGTGCCGTAACTGATATAGAGGTCATTATGTATCATCATATCTTACCCTTAGCCCCGCCGCTAGCCCCGCCCCTTTCCCACACCTCTAACTAATTTTAATGAGTACCTGCACTTACTTTTTCCCATTTAAAGCACTGATAATGGGGCAACTCAGTTTACACTTGCCGCGCCTGCAAAAAGGGCCCTCATATTTTTCTCCGGGTTCAGAGTAGTTCTGCCTGAATAAATGTAGCTTACCATTAATGTTATCAGCGTACTCTATATCATTAGATACACAGTGGTCAAGCCATGGGTCTTCCATTTCCCTTGTTGTGGAATGTCATTGCTGGCCAGCGCACTGGAGCTGAGTCTGCGTTACACAAGAGGAGGGTATGGGTTTTAGGCAGAGCCACTGGAATCCTAAAACTTGGGAGAACAACATTTCACTGTCATGTCACACCTGGCTGATCACATGTCAATGTCAGGTAAAATCAAAGTTCAGCAAATAGCAAACTAAAATTGGAGTCAAAGAACAGAAGAGAGGGAGAGGCGCAACGAGAACGCAAGAAGGAGGGAGGGGGAAAAACGAGTACAACAGACCGACAGATGAATGCAGTGTAACAGCCCTTGGCTTTACTTACAAGTTAACCGAACCAAAAGTCAGTCTATTCAATGGGATAGGTACTCACGCAGGAGGGACCTCACACTTAGTGGGAGCGTGCTGCTGCAGCCCTTCCGTCTTCAAGCCGGCAACATACACGGGGGCGAGGAGTCCGAGGTCAGCAAATCAATCAGTGCACTGCCACTGGCTAGGTTGTATGACGATCCATTGGCCTCAAAAATCATCACGGGCGTTCGCATTGTGGCAATTACATCGTAAAGGCAGTTACACCAGCCATTTTCACATCGCACGTAGTTGCGACGCAAATGTGGCCATGTAATAGGATCGCGTGTCACATCGGCGACTATACTTAACACGTCTTGACAACGTTTTTGCGTGCCCTTCTGCCTTATGTTGCCCTCGTTTTTTGTGGCCTTATGCCCTCTGTTGCCCTCGTTTTTCGGGCCCTTCTGCCGTATGTTGCCCTCATTTTTTGTGGCCTTCTGCCCTCTGTTGCCCTTGTCATTCACCCATACACCCATCCATCCCATCCATCCGGGCACCATACACCCATCCATCCATTTTGCATCTTCTGCCCTCTGTTTGCCTCGTTTTTCGTGCCCCTTTGCCCTCTGTTCCACTCGTTTTTCGTGCCCTTCTGCCCTATGTTTCCCTCGTTTTTTGTGGCCTTCTGCCCTCTGTTGCCCTCGTCATTCACCCATACACCCATCCATCCCATCCATCCCAGTAATCCGGGCACCCTACACCCATCAATCCATTATGCATCCATTCATTAATCCACCCACCCACTCCACCCACCCAGCACCCATACATGCACCCATGCATCCATTCACCCATACACCCATTCATCCCAGCCATCGAGCCACCATCGAGCCACCATCCACCCATCCACCCATCATGCATCCATCCATTAATCATTCATGCATCCATCCATTAATCATTCATGCATTCACCCATACACCCATCCATCCAGTATGCATTTTTAAATGGCATGTGACTGATGTTTTTAATATCCCGTTTTGCCATCAACATCGCATACAAATCCCGTTTTGCCAAAACCCCATGTAAAATCGGCAGCATTTTTATATGGCAAAACGGCAAAACCCTTTTTATAATCCCGGTCTTTTATAATAAAACACCTTTTATAAACCACTGCATTTGCCAAATATAAAACCACCACTTAATCCGCTGCATAAACCACCGCTTAATCCGCTGTATTTGCCAAAGATAACCACCGCTTTGCACTGTAATGCCATTAACATCGCATGCATTGTAATTGCATGCAATGTTAATGACATCGCGCAGTCTTAGCATGCGTACTAAAAGCATGCGATTTGAACGACGATGCGATGTCCAAGTCTCGGTGTTTTGACACTGATGCTCTGGGTGCTTCCCCACTGGCTACAGGCAGCTTAGGTGAGAAATAAATAAATCTCGGAGCCTCAGGGGTGCTGCGCCACACAAAGAGTTGAACAGGGCATAGGCAGGGGGGCGAGTGGCCTCTGACGTCACCTTATGCTGTGACTATCGGATCATTGGCGGCTCACAGACAGGTAACTGGAGAGGCGCCAGGTCAAGTGCAGGGCCATTAGGTCACGCAGCTCTGCTCGCACTTTTTTTCGTGAGCTACAGGCCTACTAATCTCCCTCTCAGAAGGGAGACCCACCCTTGTCCCCTGCGTCCCCCCCACTCCAAAATCTGGGGGGGATATGTCCCTTGCGTCCCCCACAGTTCCTACGCCCATGATGCATTGTTTAAAACATCAGAAACCAAACATTCAACATCTAAAGCTCCTATAAGACTAATAACAACTTACAATACCCAATCCTCCGCATTTAGCCAGATAGTAAGAAAGAGATGGGACATCCTCTGACATCCTTTAAAGCCTTAACGGATCGATTGGATCCACACCCGTCAATACCTTACAGGAAAGGTAGATCCATCAAAGACCTGATAGTGCACAGTCACTTAGAAAAGAAGAAAACATGGCTTGCAGCAAAGGGAGGACTTTTCAAGTGTGGAAAATGCAAGGCCTGTAGCCACAGCTCTAATGTGAGGAAGGTAGTGGAAAATCAATAAGAACATCCAGTGTACCACAGACCACGTTATTTATGTAGTAACTTGCCCTTGTGGCAAATGGGACATAGGTTCAACCACCTTCCCTGTTAAGAAGTGAATCCTTGAGCACTGGCGTGCAATCACGAACAAGGATTTCGCCTATAGCACGGCTAAACATTTCCACCAATACCATGATGGGGATTGGACTAAGGCAAAGTTTTTCGCCCTTGATTCAATTCCAAAACATGTAAGAGGAGGAGACCGTTTAACAGCATTACGCAGAGCAGAATCCAGGTTCATTCTACAGGCAGGCTGTATCGTACCTTTTGGGATGAACATTGATGAGGAAATGTACGTACACTTATGAATTATCTGACCGAGACCTTCTAAATCCCCTTCTTGATACTCAGATTCCATGACAAATCTGAGTTTATTATTATTTATGCAGAATCTTTGGTGTTTTGTTGCTGTATTACTAAATTTGGTTAACCAAGTGTAATGAGGAAATCACATCGTATGATGATGTTAACATAGAACAGGGCATGACTATGTTGTTTTTGATAATTACTTGTTTATATTTAACTAATCTAATCTCAACTCTTTCCCTTTTCATCTCTCTAGAAACCATGCTGTCGCGGAAGGAGTAATACAAACCACAAATAGAGAATAATGTTATGAGCGCTACTATTCCACGAAAACTTACAAATTATGACTAAGAGCACGGGATAGCATTTTGAATGAATCAGTAATAAGGGATTAGAGGATGAACTTACATGAATTCTTTTGAATATTTTTGAATGATTTTTTTCAGACAAGTTAGAGCTTAAAACTTTTTACAGTAGTGGGAATGGATATATGGGGGTGGGAAATAAATTCAGAATATGAATAGACTGGGGACAATATTGATATATAGGTTTTATTAACATAGTAATTGGGGTACTATACCCAAATCACCCTTTTATCCTCCTCTCTCTTCTTTCATTCTCTCTCCCCTCCCATATCTCTATCTCATGATATTCTTTTTTGGCCTGATTCTTACCTTTTTATCTTTCCTTTAAACGCCTCACCTCCACATTGTAAATATGGGTACTATACCATTATGCGAGCTACCGCTTTAAATGTTGTGTTAATACAAAACCAAATAATGTTTTACATCAAACACTTGGAAGAACGTGCACTAGTTATTTTATTTAGATTATAATTTATAAACTGCACTGTTAAGACCTCCGTGTGAAACTGTAAACACAGAGACTTTCTTCCTTTTTCATTATTTACATTGCTATAACAATGGACTAACTAAAATGGTGGTCATGGGACTAAGAGCCTGTGAGCTCGAAACACGTCTGTTTGTGCCCAAATTAAATATCTAATAGTACCTGGCTGGTGTGGCTTGTCATCCTTTCGTAGAAGCAAGGAGGAATGTGTGAATATATATATATATATATATATATATCCAATAACAAGAATCCAGTGAAGTACGCTCTCAGGAATCAAAACTCAGTCCAGAAGTATATTGCAACCTTGGTTTTAATCACACAACGCGTTTCGGCGACCTGCCTTGATCACGTGTGACATCACAGTGAAAAAAAGTGTGCTTTTTACAAACAATAACATCAAAATCGAGGTAGGACTATGGTTACATCAGCACAAAACGGTCAGACATATTGGAATGGTCATCATATGTTGACACTGTTGGTAAATACAATCCATCATATAAAATTGTAATTTACAGTTCATATTGAATAGGTGGCATTAAAGTTTATACCACTGTTATTCCCTATATTGGGAGAAATTAATCGTAAAACTGGCGTTTTTCAAATATAAAATTATTCGTGGTACTTAAACAAAAGCTGTCAGCCATGTTACTACACCAAATGATGTCCCCAACGAATGAGAAATTATCATCAAAGCCAGGTATCACAATATCATAGACATCGAGTGGCATGAACAATTCATAGTAAAATAACATATGCGTTCCATTGATCATGTAGACTTGATAAATACTGTCCAGACAACTTATCGATATCCCAAATGGATATCAGATGTGCGAGTTGGCAAAGAAACGATAGACTACAATGAAAATAATGCGTTCTTGCCACCATACACACACGGCTAATATGCCAGTGCCCCGGGCAGTGAGTATCCCCGAAAGAGCATTCTGATTGTGCAGAAAAGTGCTTCAGTGCAACATGCAACGATATCGAGACCACACAAAAGTTCATGGGGGTCTCGATCAAAAGGTCTTTCTCCACATAGCAAAAATGGGGATCTTAATGACAAGTGTCCATAGTATGAAAAAGTGCCAGTCTAGAGCCAGTCAACATTGGGGTGCTGGAATCATATTAGCTCCGTCCTACAAACGACTTAAAAAAGTGCAAAACAGGTGAGTGAACGATACCTGACCGTGAAAAGGTGTCTAAGAGAAGAAGTGCAAACTGGAAGTGTCATTGACAGTAGTGCCCAAATCTGGAATCCATTCATACCAGGAAACCCTGGCTGTACACCTGTAAACAAATACACGAAGAAATAAAAAGTCATTAAAATAATGTCCAGGAGTAATACTAGCACACCTCAAACATTTCGGCAAAAAACAGGCAAATTATAATATTACAGCACATTCTTAAAACAGTTACCCATTGTTATCCAGTACTAGATTCTCATATAGTCTAGGAGTCCGCCCTCAGGTGTATTTCTAACTCCTCATCCCAGTTGAGCCCACCTGGGTGCTTGCTTTGGAAGTTAATAATATGTTTTGATTCCTGTTGTCTTAGGGCTAACAATCTGTCTCCCCCTCTCGGTTTGGCTGAAACCTGTTCAATGAGCATATAGTTCAGAAGGTTGGCATTAGAAAAATGTTTCTCATTGAAGTGACGTGCCACCGGGTATTTGGGGTCATGGTTGGTTATGGCCCTGCGATGTTCCAATATTCTCTTTTTGGCACAGCATTTCGTGCTCCCTATATACCACAGGTGACACGGACATTCAATCACATATATGACATAACTTGTACTACAGGTAAGGAATTGGGTTATTTTTCTTGTTACACCATTGTAAGAAACTTCATTTTTGTAGACACTGTTGCTACAGGCTTTGCAGTGGCCGCAGGGGTAGAAACCCTGCAGACCATTGACTGTAACATCCCTGTAAGCTGTAACATCATTCCTAGAGACCAGATCCCTGATATTACGGTTCCTTTTGTATGTGATACTGGGTCTTACATTAACATTATTGCCTATGGTGTTGTCCTGTCTTAAGATATTCCAATGTTTGGCAATAACTTTTTTGACAGAGGCCGACTGAGAATTGTAGGTCAGTATCAGCCTCGTCGTTTCGTCAGACTCTTCACTCACTGAATCTGCCTCTGCTAAGGTTTCTCTTCTATCAACCTTGTCTACCCTTTTGATTGCTTGTTTGATAACCCAATTGGGGTATCCTCTTTCCTTGAACCTTCCTGATATGATGTCCCGTTCTCTCTGGAATGCTTCAACAGAGTTACAATTCCTCTTGGCCCTCAGTAGTTCACCATAAGGTATGCTCCATTTGAGCACCTCCGGATGACTACTGAGGGCATGCAGTATGCTGTTACCAGCTGTGTCTTTACGGAACAGCGACGTGCAGATAGTATTGTCCTTAATCTCTAGTCTCACATCAAGGTATTCCACCATGGTCTTATTGATGGTACCTGATAGTTTGATGTGATATCTGTTGGCATTCAATTTGGTGAGGAAGGATTCAGCCTGTTCTTTGTTCCCCATGTAGACAATGAATAAGTCGTCAATATATCGTAGCCAAACTCTGACTCTACCAAAGTCTTCCTTAAGGGTAGTACTGCCCTGGATCTCCTGCTCCCAGTGTCCCATAAACAAATTAGCGAAACTGGGAGCAAAGCAAGAACCCATGGCAGTACCATTGGTCTGCCTGTAGAGGGCGCCATCAAATGAAAAGATATTGTTTTTGAGACAAAAGTCAATCATCTTCATAACCATGACATTATGCTCAAAGAATTTGATGGATCTATTGCGTAGATAGAATTCGCATGCCTCAAGACCTTGTTGGTGTTCTATTATGGTGTAGAGTGAGTGAACATCTAACACCATAAAGATCCAATCTTTTTCCCATTTAAGGGTGTCAATTTTACTCAGGAAATCCTTGGTGTCTCTCAGGTAGCTAGGTAGACTGACCACATAGTCTCTTAGGAAGTAATCCACGTACTTTGAAATATGTTCGCAGATACTGCCAATGGAAGAGACTATGGGCCTGCCCGGAGGTTGAGTCTTGTGTTTATGTAACTTGGGTAAAAGGTACAGGATAGGAAGAATGGGATTATCCCTCTTGAGGTAGCAGTACTCTTCCCAAGAAAGCAATCCCTGGTCCTTCCACATTGTTAGTTTATCCCAAATCTCAGTGATGCTATTCCCATATTCAGATTTAGTAATCTGTACATAGAAATTGTCATCACTGAGTTGGCGCATAGCCTCATTGATGTAATCACTTCTATTTAACACAACAATATTACCCCCCTTATCAGCAGGGCGTATCACGATAGATGAATCCTCTTGTAGTGTTTTAAGAGCCATGCGTTGTTTCAAGGTCAAGTTATTTGGAGATTTGTGTTTATCTCTGTTGCCCACCCCTTGTTTAGATCTCAATTTCACTAGATCTTTCACCACACAGTCATGGAAGGTGTCAATATTATCGTGGGGCATGGTGGGCATGAATGTGGACCGAGTCTTAAAGTTGGTAGCGGCTGCTGATCCAATCTGAAAACCTGCCATACTGAGAATATCTACTGGTGTGATGGAATCAGTCGTGGTATCCCCTGACATATCAAGTTGGGCTATTGCTACCAGATTATCTACATCACCCACATTGAAATTACATTGGTTGTCATCGGTTGGAATATCTGTGTTTGGACCATGTTCTAGTCTTTTAAAGTCAGCAGCCGCTACCAACTTTAAGACTCGGTCCACATTCATGCCCACCATGCCCCACGATAATATTGACACCTTCCATGACTGTGTGGTGAAAGATCTAGTGAAATTGAGATCTAAACAAGGGGTGGGCAACAGAGATAAACACAAATCTCCCAATAACTTGACCTTGAAACAACGCATGGCTCTTAAAACACTACAAGAGGATTCATCTATCGTGATACGCCCTGCTGATAAGGGGGGTAATATTGTTGTGTTAAATAGAAGTGATTACATCAATGAGGCTATGCGCCAACTCAGTGATGACAATTTCTATGTACAGATTACTAGATCTGAATATGGGAATAGCATCACTGAGATTTGGGATAAACTAACAATGTGGAAGGACCAGGGATTGCTTTCTTGGGAAGAGTACTGCTACCTCAAGAGGGATAATCCCATTCTTCCTATCCTGTACCTTTTACCCAAGTTACATAAACACAAGACTCAACCTCCAGGCAGGCCCATAGTCTCTTCCATTGGCAGTATCTGCGAACATATTTCAAAGTACGTGGATTACTTCCTAAGAGACTATGTGGTCAGTCTACCTAGCTACCTGAGAGACACCAAGGATTTCCTGAGTAAAATTGACACCCTTAAATGGGAAAAAGATTGGATCTTTATGGTGTTAGATGTTCACTCACTCTACACCATAATAGAACACCAACAAGGTCTTGAGGCATGCGAATTCTATCTACGCAATAGATCCATCAAATTCTTTGAGCATAATGTCATGGTTATGAAGATGAATGACTTTTGTCTCAAAAACAATATCTTTTCATTTGATGGCGCCCTCTACAGGCAGACCAATGGTACTGCCATGGGTTCTTGCTTTGCTCCCAGTTTCGCTAATTTGTTTATGGGACACTGGGAGCAGGAGATCCAGGGCAGTACTACCCTTAAGGAAGCCTTTGGTAGAGTCAGAGTTTGGCTACGATATATTGACGACTTATTCATTGTCTACATGGGGAACAAAGAACAGGCTGAATCCTTCCTCACCAAATTGAATGCCAACAGATATCACATCAAACTATCAGGTACCATCAATAAGACCATGGTGGAATACCTTGATGTGAGACTAGAGATTAAGGACAATACTATCTGCACGTCGCTGTTCCGTAAAGACACAGCTGGTAACAACATACTGCATGCCCTCAGTAGTCATCCGGAGGTGCTCAAATGGAGCATACCTTATGGTGAACTACTGAGGGGCAAGAGGAATTGTAACTCTGTTGAAGCATTCCAGAGAGAACGGGACATCATATCAGGAAGGTTCAAGGAAAGAGGATATCCCAATTGGGTTATCAAACAAGCAATCAAAAGGGTAGACAAGGTTGATAGAAGAGAAACCTTAGCAGAGGCAGATTCAGTGAGTGAAGAGTCTGACGAAACGACGAGGCTGATACTGACCTACAATTCTCAGTCGGCCTCTGTCAAAAAAGTTATTGCCAAACATTGGAATATCTTAAGACAGGACAACACCATAGGCAATAATGTTAATGTAAGACCCAGTATCACATACAAAAGGAACCGTAATATCAGGGATCTGGTCTCTAGGAATGATGTTACAGCTTACAGGGATGTTACAGTCAATGGTCTGCAGGGTTTCTACCCCTGCAAAGCCTGTAGCAACAGTGTCTACAAAAATGAAGTTTCTTACAATGGTGTAACAAGAAAAATAACCCAATTCCTTACCTGTAGTACAAGTTATGTCATATATGTGATTGAATGTCCGTGTCACCTGTGGTATATAGGGAGCACGAAATGCTGTGCCAAAAAGAGAATATTAGAACATCGCAGGGCCATAACCAACCATGACCCCAAATACCCGGTGGCACGTCACTTCAATGAGAAACATTTTTCTAATGCCAACCTTCTGAACTATATGCTCATTGAACAGGTTTCAGCCAAACCGAGAGGGGGAGACAGATTGTTAGCCCTAAGACAACAGGAATCAAAACATATTATTAACTTCCAAAGCAAGCACCCAGGTGGGCTCAACTGGGATGAGGAGTTAGAAATACACCTGAGGGCGGACTCCTAGACTATATGAGAATCTAGTACTGGATAACAATGGGTAACTGTTTTAAGAATGTGCTGTAATATTATAATTTGCCTGTTTTTTGCCGAAATGTTTGAGGTGTGCTAGTATTACTCCTGGACATTATTTTAATGACTTTTTATTTCTTCGTGTATTTGTTTACAGGTGTACAGTCAGGGTTTCCTGGTATGAATGGATTCCAGATTTGGGCACTACTGTCAATGACACTTCCAGTTTGCACTTCTTCTCTTAGACACCTTTTCACGGTCAGGTATCGTTCACTCACCTGTTTTGCACTTTTTTAAGTCGTTTGTAGGACGGAGCTTATATGATTCCAGCACCCCAATGTTGACTGGCTCTAGACTGGCACTTTTTCATACTATGGACACTTGTCATTAAGATCCCCATTTTTGCTATGCGGAGAAAGACCTTTTGATCGAGACCCCCATGAACTTTTGTGTGGTCTCGATATCGTTGCATGTTGCACTGAAGCACTTTTCTGCACAATCAGAATGCTCTTTCGGGGATACTCACTGCCCGGGGCACTGGCATATTAGCCGTGTGTGTATGGTGGCAAGAACGCATTATTTTCATTGTAGTCTATCGTTTCTTTGCCAACTCGCACATCTGATATCCATTTGGGATATCGATAAATTGTCTGGACAGTATTTATCAAGTGTACATGATCAATGGAACGCATATGTTATTTTACTATGAATTGTTCATGCCACTCGATGTCTATGATATTGTGATACCTGGCTTTGATGATAATTTCTCATTCGTTGGGGACATCATTTGGTGTAGTAACATGGCTGACAGCTTTTAAGTACCACGAATAATTTTATATTTGAAAAACGCCAGTTTTACGATTAATTTCTCCCAATATAGGGAATAACAGTGGTATAAACTTTAATGCCACCTATTCAATATGAACTGTAAGTTACAATTTTATATGATGGATTGTATTTACCAACAGTGTCAACATATGATGACCATTCCAATATGTCTGACCGTTTTGTGCTGATGTAACCATAGTCCTACCTCGATTTTGATGTTATTGTTTGTAAAAAGCACACTTTTTCACTGTGATGTCACACGTGATCAAGGCAGGTCGCCGAAACGCGTTGTGTGATTAAAACCAAGGTTGCAATATACTTCTGGACTGAGTTTTGATTCCTGAGAGCGTACTTCACTGGATTCTTGTTATTGGATAACTAATTTCCGGTTGCTTCGCCGGAGTGTACGCCACTTGTCCACGGGTCACCACGTTGCAGCAGGAGCAGCTTTGTGTGGAATATATATATTTGAGAAATCGTCATTCACAACCGCTTCCTTTCAAAGATGCAGAATAACGAAAGAGCAGAACCACCATTTCTGTGCTTTTCTCAGTGCTTTATTCGTGCAAAGTTTTCAGCCCGCAATCCGCCATGACGCGTTTCGCCTCCACCAATGAGGCTTGATCACATGACGTGTCAGACATAAACAAGGACATTTATAGCCCAGAATATCTTATGGAAGCAGCTGTTACCATTTCATTCATAGGCAGCGAGGAAATACTGCATGTTTAAAACGACAGTAACAGTGTAATAAAGGACATAGTGCCCATTGGATATTAGAAGGTTCTACATATAATTTCATGGATTTTTAAGTTTGTCCACAATTTCATATATATACAAATGTCTTGCTCATTCATAAGAGACTAAATTACTTTTTCTGTACATTTCTACATACGAATAAAAGTAATAATTCATTACCTACTGGCGGTCGCCAGTAGGTATATATAGTTAGGATTTTTTCTCTATGGGATTTTTGAAAATTCTATGTCTAATAACTTTGGCGTTTGTGGACGGAATTGGCTGAAATTTTCAGGAAAATGGAACATTTTGTTTCGGAGCAGCCCCTGACAATTTGGGGGGGGGGTTTCATCAAGGGGGGGCCGAGAAAAAAGGGGGGTCCCAAAACGCGTTTTTCCCATGTTAATTTCCATAGGGCGGTTGGCCTCACTTTTAGCTCGAACGGCTGAATGGATTTGCACGAAACTTGGCAAAATTGTAGGGACTGTTAGCCCGATATGCCTTTGCTAGGTCTCAATATATGTGCTCCAGTGGATTTTGAGTAATTTAGGTTCAAAAAAAGATATATATCTGGGCGGAGCCTAACCACACATCTGATCTGATTGGCTGTCAGCACTTCATCCAAGAAGTGTTGGCAGCCATCTTGGGACCAATATACATGATAGCACCTCATTAAAAAGCATTGTAGTTAGAGGGTTTTAGGACTTTAGTTCCATTATAAATCATTTGTTGATGGTACCATACTCGTTTTAGGAATTGTGGTGGGTTCTAAGGTGATTTTACCATGTGAAAAAACCTTCTGCTGTGATATCATGAATATTGTTTGAAAGAAAACTAATATCTCATGATTTTCCCACAGTGGTTTGGAAGGGGATCTATAAGCTAAACTGAAAGCATATTTTCTGTAAATTCACATTATCTTTCTCAGTCATGTGAAAATGAAGTCTGACATTCTCAGTAAAACATGTACATCCAACAAGGACAGAGACTGTCAGTTGATTCCTTTGTGTTCTACTGCAGCCTCCTAGAGTGTTCTAAAGAACAACTAGAGCGCTAACAGTCCTACTTATTACAAAGGTATGGCACACCTGAAGCCATCTTGATTGGAATAAAGTGGTAACTCTTAAAACATTTAATTTAAAAAGAAACAACATGAGGGGGTATATTTTGCCATATGAATTATTATTAGTGCTGCAGAAAGAAAAATTAGGGCACATTTTGAGTGACTTCTCAAACCCTCTTCAATTTCATTAAAAAATTCTGACATACAGTCTCCCAAGATGGCCACCAGAGACAAAAGAGCCTAAATGTAGCCCAAATATCACCCAGATGTACCCCAAGTATAGCCCAATGACAGAATGTCCCAGAGTGTTCTAAAGAACAACTAGAGCGCTAACAGTCTTACTTATGACAAAAGTATGGCACACCAGAAGCCATCTTGATTGGAATGAAGTGGTAAGTCTGAAAACACTCAATTTAAAAAGGAACAACATGAGGGGGTTAATTTTGCCATAGAAAGTATTATTAGTGCTTCAGAAAGAAAAATTAGGGATCATTTTGAGTGACTTCTCAAATCCTCTTCTATTTCATTAAAAAAATTCTGACAGAGTGAAACATGCACTTTGAATACCAGCAGCAGACGTCCCTGGTGAGCAGTAGCTTTACTACAGTGATCTAATGTGCAACTAGAGTGCTAACATTCAGAATTTATGGCAAATGTGTGACACATCTGAATGCCTTCTTGATGGAACCAAAGTAAACAAGCATTGAAAATGCAATAGATCTCGCCCTCGTTTAAGTTAAAGCCATTCTGTTTGTAATGAGGTGGCTTTTTAGCTTTGCTTTTATTAGTGTTTTTTCAACTTTCATGTAAATAACATGCATCTGTATGCATATAAGTATATGTATGCATGCATTTATGTTTGTATTTATATAGATATACAGATGATATATGTTTATATATATATATATATGTATGTATATATATATATATATATATATATATATATATATATATATATATACATACATATACATATACATATATATATATATATATATATATATACATATATATTCACTGAAAAAACCATAGGCTATAGACCATATATAGATCGGAATTAGCATTTACAAAACCTTGAAAATTCACTGAAAAAACCATAGGTTATAGACCATATATAGTTAGGAATTCGCATTTACAAAACCTTATTTTACTCACACAAAACCATTGAAATTCCATATATAGTTAGTTGCACTAACTATATATCGCGCACCCGCAATCCACTGCTGATGATGTCACATATTACATCATTCATGACATGGTCAGTGACATCACTGATGACATCACTGATGACATCTCAAATGACATCACTGATGACATCTCAAATGACATCACTGATGGCATCTCATTTGACATTACTGATCACATCACTGATGATATCATTCATGTGATAATACGATGAACCTCTTCAGACTCTAATATAACCCTAGATACAATCAGTGTAAACAGAAACTCACAGACTGTCACTCATCCATGGAGTTACTCACACACCTAATCAGTCATGCAAAGAATCAATCACACCTCCATTTCCTCAACTATACAGTTATACACACTTTACTTATTCAAACATATACTAACACATATTTACTCTTATACAATCCCTGATACAAGTTCACAATGATCCATACAGCCACTCACACATTCACTGGCTCTTATGCACAGTTATTTATATATGTCAACTCTCACATGTACTGTGTTTTACATATGTACTTACTTTGACATGTAGCACTGAGATATCCATTCACTCACCAATACACTCATGCACACAGTCAACCGCCCATACAGCTGTTTCCACATGCACTTTTGAAACCATACATCTAGTGAATCAACTGCTCACACATCTATGCACAGAGTCATACACCTCCCAGCCACCCACACACACACTCAGTCTCCCATACAAATACTTGGGCAACCAATCAATAACCCATATACTTACTCATATAGCTACTTATCAACACATGCAACAGTTTACAGAACAACAGACATAATGATGCACAAATTAAGACAGTTTAGTCACTAACCCATGCACTCAGTGAGACACATTTAATCACTCACTCATACAGTCAGTCATGCACCTACTAAATCCTTCATCCAGACACTTATACATCCACTCATTCTTCAAGATGTAAGACATATTTTAACTTTACAGAAACATACAGTCACTGGATGTTGTCATCAGTGATGTCATCAGTGAGGTCATTTGAGATGTCATCAGAGATGTCATCAGTGATGTCACTGACCATGTCATGAATGATGTAATATGTGACATCATCAGCAGTGGATTGCGGGTGCGCGATATATAGTTAGTGCAACTAACTATATATGGAATTTCAATGGTTGTGTGAGTAAAATAAGGTTTTGTAAATGCGAATTCCTAACTATATATGGTCTATAACCTATGGTTTTTTTCAGTGAATATATATATACACACCATTTCTGTACAAACTAATTACAATATGTACAAACATGATTTTGTCATAAAAATACAAAAATCAGAACCATATATATATACACATGTTATGTCGTTTAAAAACTGAATATAACTCCCCACTGTCATGAACATCTAACCCTAGTGGGTCATAAAAAACCAAGTAAAACAGATGACCATACCCAAATTGATAATTCCTCCCTATAACGTCCTCCTTGGGGTCCTGTAGTGATTTAGTGTATTCGTTTCAAGTGCAAGTGCTTCATAAAAAACATTCTACATTTCTTAACAGGTTGCCAAATCTATTCACAAATTCTCCTTTCGGGGGCTCTGTCATTATCATATTTATAGTTAGTAGGATTATGTTCAGAGTTTCTAAAGGCAAGTATACATGTCCTCACTGGCATTTAAACCTCCAGGGTTTTTGCTGTTTAATTCCAAGATATATCTCGTCTCTAACAGGCGCAACTTAGCATCCCTGTTACCACCTCTTTTAAGGGGTAGAATTGAATCAGAGAAAATATTGAAGACCACTGGAGTCACTGTTGTGGACAGATTCAAAGTGCTGTGCCACTGGATATGACTGATCTTTCCCAGATATAGCCCTAAGATGTTGCAATATGCGTTTGTGGGTGGGCAGACGTGTACTGCCCACATATTGGAGCCCACAAGGGCATTACAACACGTAGACCACATATTCGGTCTTACATGTGAGTCTCTTACTTATTGCTATATGTTTATCAAGGAAAGGGCTAGAAAAGTAGGTCTTATTTATTCCATGGCGACATGCTTTGCATGATTGGCACTTCTTAAAACCTTTGATGAGATCCATCCAAGATTTTGAAGTGTCAAGACTACTGCTTACCAGAGCATTGACCATAGCTGGGGATCTCCGAAATGTGAGGTCCGGTTTGTTTGCTACCAAACTTCCTATTATCGGGTCTCCCTTGACCAGATTCCAGTTCTTGGTAAAGATTTTTCTAATTTCTGAATGCTGATTGCTATATGTGATAATGGCTCTTGGTTGTACTTGCTCATTACCACTTCCTGTTGTAGCAGCTCTTACTTTGGGTATAAGGGCTTGTTCCCTCGTGATCTTTTTTGTACGTTTGATAGCCCCATCGATTATTTCATTACTGTATCCCCTGTTAAGGAACCGTATTTTTCTTTCCCCTTGAGCTTGATCACATTCAGCATCTGAACTACATATTCTTCTCAACCTAAGCATCTCCCCGTAGGGGATACTGCGGATAAGGTGTTGTGGATGTTGACTAGTTGCATGAAGCAACGTATTCCCCGCAGTTGCTTTTCTATGTAGTTTTGTCTCTAATTTATTGTCTTTGATATAGACCTCAAAGTCTAAAAAGTTGACTGACTCCTTGTGAATCTGTGAGGTGAATTGCAAATTAAAATTGTTGACATTCAGTTTCTTTTCAAAATCAGTGGCTTCCTCAATGGGTCCCCTCCATATCACGAAGAGATAGTCTATATATCTGAGGTATAACATCACATTGTTGGTCATAATGTCCCTGTGTTGATCCATGAGAACCCGCTCCTCCCACAGCCCCATGTGCAAGCACGCGAAGCTGGGGGAAAAGCAGGCCCCCATTGCCACCCCTCTCATCTGATGATATACCGGATTGTTAAATGTAAAAAGTTCTGTTCTAAGCAAAGCTTTAACATTCCAACAATCATTTTATTATGGTGCATACAATCCACAGGGCGCTTGTCCAGGTAATGTTCCACTGCCTTTACACCATCACTATGCTTTATAGACGTATAAAGTGAGGTCACGTCCAAAGTCATGAGCAGGAAATCAGTACTCCAGTTTACTTTTGCCAACTTACAAATAAAGTCAGTAGTATCTCTTACATATGAATCCAGTTGTTTAACCCACTCCTGCAAGAAATAGTCAATGTATCGGGAGATACTTTCTGTAGAACTGTCTATGGCTGAAATGATTGGCCTCCCTTGTGGCATCGAGGCATCCTTGTGTACCTTTGGTAAAAGGTAAAAAGTAGGTGTGACAGGGTAATCTTTTTTGAGATAACGGAATTCATTATAAGATATTAGGCCACTGCTTCGCCATGCCATCAATTTCGAGTTTGTCATTTCATGCCGTCTTTATTGCTGATATGTTGCTTTTTCTGTAGCAACCTACATCTCCCAGTTGCCGCTCGGCTTCTTTTATATATTGTTCTCGGTCCCAAAGGACGATGTTTCCTCCTTTGTCAGCTTGTTTCACTATTATTTTGTTGTCTGCTTTTAGTTTGTTGACCAAATTATTATCACCTTGGTTTTGTCTATTGATGGCCAATTGCTTTTTGTTAGAGGCAGTGTACAGTTTTTTTTGGTCCTCTATGATGAGTTCATGATAAACATCAAGATTGTCATGTGTTAGGACTGGTAAAAAGGTGGACTTAGCTTTAAACGGTGTGGTTCCGATCCCGGTGCCACATATGGTAGTGCTTGTTGCCCCCAAACTCGTATCCAAGCTCTCCCGTTGGAGGTCCCAGATTTCCTGAAAGGCGGGCCCCTCCCCTGGAATTAGTAATGAGGGGCTTTGTACTGCCAAAGTTTTGGACTTCTTGTAAGGCTGCAAGCGGTGGAATTTACTTAATTTCAGTTTCCCGACAAACCTAAAAGCATCCATCCTCATATTAGCATAGTTAAAATCTCTGGGTGGACAATACGATAATCCCAGATTTAGAAAGGCAATCTTTTTAGGTATTAAAGTAATGTTCGTCAGGTTGATTATTGATGGGCACTGAGGTCTGTCCCCGTTTTTTGTTCCATTTGCCTCAATTGGTCTTTTTCTCTCGACCTGTTTTTATGACATTTTCGCCGTTCGAGCCGCTTGCGGTTTGCCCTTTGTTGCTTTGAGAGGACTTTGAAAGAACCCTCGGCCTCAGGGTGTCCCTGCGATTTTCGCACAAACAGCTCACTTCCTGTGCGGGGGTAAGTTTGGTAAACCCCAATCCCAGAGTTTGAGGGATCCCCCTCTGTTTCACTCTCCGCTGCAGAGCTTAAATCAGTTGATGAGGCAGACGCCGATATTGTTCCCCGTGGTTTCTTCCCCAATTTGCTGATTCGTGCTTTGATGCCATCATATCTTCGGGAAAAAGTAAAAATATGTCCATTCAAGTAGTCCAATCTATCACGTTCAAATTTAAAAGCTTTTCGCTTTTTTATGATGTCCTCCTCCTTTGCCAGTCGTAGTACCATGTCTTCCCTCATTTTTTTTATGTTATCGTCAATTTCGACTTTTTCCAGCTCCGCCTCCACATTTTGTATTTCAGTTTGGAGTTTTACTCTATCGCTCTCCGCATATTTAACTAGAATCCTCATGAGTTTCGCAGATGATTCCAGATTTGCTGTGGCCCATTCCTCGAACGTCAATGGATCCGGGCTTTCATTACTTGGTGCAAGCGTTATGCGGAGACCCCTGGGAACTAGTCCCACTTCAAGGTATCGTGAAAGAGATTTATTTTCCCACCATTTTGCTTGTTCCTTTTTGGTGAGTTTCTCCAGTTTCCGAAATAAATCTCTAGGTCGCAGGATTCGTGTTACCCTTATCTGGTTGTTGGGAGATAGAGACAGAGTCCACCCCAGCCGGGGTTTCAAAGACCGATTCAGCAGCCTGTTCCCTGTGTCTCAACACGGCGGCGGACATTGCTCTTGGTGGCTTTATCTCATGCAGTTCACTGACAAACCGATGAATTACGTGTTCAAAACTTCCCACGTTACCACCGTGCACACTCTCCACTGCGCTATACATTCGCTGTCTTACCCGGATCAGGCTGCCCGCATACCTCAATTTTGCTCCGGTACCGTCGGCTCCTCCAATCCCAGACACACGTGTGCTCACTCGCAGGGGCTCTCACGGCTTCCTCCTACCGGAGTCAGGTTTCAGATTCCGGTTCACAGAATCTCAGCTTCCTGACGTTTCTTGCCCAAAAGTCGAAGAGGGGTTCTGCTCGCACCCGGGAGGCTTCCAGGTACTATTAGATTTGGGAAATCGTCATTCACAACCGCTTCCTTTCAAAGATGCAGAATAACGAAAGAGCAGAACCACCATTTATGTGCTTTTCTCAGTGCTTTATTCGTGCAAAGTTTTCAGCCCGCAATCTGCCATGATGCGTTTCGCCTCCACCAATGAGGCTTGATCACATGACGTGTCATAGACATAAACAAGGACATTTATAGCCCAGAATATCTTATGGGAGCAGCTGTTACCATTTCATTCATAGGCAGCGAGGAAATACTACATGTTTAAAACGACAGTAACAGTGTAATAAAGGATTTGTATATCAGTGACAACTATAGCTTTCTTAATGGACTACGAAGCCCATGATGCCTGGGGGCAAATGTGGAACCAATAAAAATGCCGAATGTGCAATTAAGAGAGCCCGTCTTGCCTTCTTTCAACACAAGCCCACGAGTAAGAGGCGGAATGCCTCGAAACGCGTTGGGAAGAAAAACCACACCATGATTGAAGGAGCAAGCCTTAAACAAATAGCCGGATGGCAGGCGAGCAGCTGTGTGCCCTCAAAATAGCTTTCGGGCATTGTGTGTATGTAAACTGTGTGGTTGCCGAAACCACGAAGAGGAGCACCATCTCACGAGTGAAGGAGAGAGGCTGCAGTTTGAAACTTTTTCGAGCACTAAAGCAGCGCTGTGAGCCATTGGTGATATACCTGCTCCCCAGATCCTGGACCTTACTGAAAGGATTGCATTTATGGTTAACTAGCAGCCCGTCCCGACGTTGTCCGGGTATGAATTGCTGCCGGCCAGTAGTATATTGTTTTGTAGGATTTCGTTTTGATAGCATTTCTTATCTGTGACAGGCCTGTGAAACGCTCCGATTCACAGTGCACTGCTGATGCACTTAAGAGTGCGCGTTCAGTAGTACGTGAACTCGAGTTTCCCTACTTTATTTTTCCTTGCAATATTATATAGCGCGAACTCGACAACATGGCATGAGCACAATTTACATTACAGAAGAACACATTCTTTTGTGGTAGGCACTGGGAGACAAAGCGATTTGCCTGGAATCACAGGATGTTGAGCTGATGCCAAGATTCGAACGTAGCTCCCGAGCTCTAAAGTTCGCAATTCTAGAAAATGTGGCGGGAGGTGTGTCTAAAAGTGTATGTCTGTGCTGGCCATCAATGAGAGAGACCTGTGCATTTTTCTAATGGGTCGTGAAAAAATATGAGCATGTTGCTGGAGATGTGGGCCGCCAAGCCACCAATGTACTTACCGGGGGATGGTAAACACCCATTATTCCGCAACTTTATTTCCACATACCATCACTCCGCATACTTTCATTACGAAAGTACCATGACTCCGCAATGCCATTATAACGCATGGCATTACATTTTATATGCTTTTACCACACATACATTTACAACGAAATTCGTTGTAAATGCATGAATGGTAAAAGCATGTTTTTTTTTAATGTTTGGATATGGTAAGTATGGGTATAGGGGTATATGTTTTGGGGTACTGAGGTATATGTTTTGGGGTGTTTGGGTATTTTAAGGGTTCAGATATAGTTTTGGGTTATGGGGTACAGGGGTAGTTTTAGGGTTTAGGGATAGGTATGGGTTTTGGGGTACAGGGGTATATTTAGGGTTCAGGGCTAGGTTTGGGTTTTGGGGTATAGGGGTATTTTTAGGGTTATGGGGTAGGTTTGGGTTTTGGGGTACAGGGTTATTTTCAGGGTTCAGGGCTAGATTTGGGTTTTGGGGTACAGGGGTATTTTAAGGGTTCAGGGCTAGGTTTTGGGGTACAGGGGTATTTTAGGGTTCATGGGTAGGTTTGGGGTACAGTAATATTTTTAGGGTCAGGGCTAGGTTTGGGTTTTGAGGTACAGGGGTATTTATCGGGTACAGGGCTAGGTTTGGGTTTTGGGGTACAGGGTATATTTATAGGGTTAAGATGGGGTAGTGTTTAAGGGTGTTGGGGTATTTTAAGGAGTAAGGGTGGGTTATGATTATGGGATGCAGGGGTATTTAAAGGGGGCAGGGTGGGATTAGCACACGATATGAGACAAGGCATGACATACACTTTTAGACACCTCCTGCCACAAGTTCTAGAATTGCTAACTTTAGAGTTGGGGAGCTACGTTCGAATCTCGGCATCAGCTCAACATCCTGTGATTCCAGGCAAATTGCTTTGTCTCCCAGTGCCTACCACAAATTAATGTGTTCTTCTGTAATGTAAATTGTGCTCATGCCATGTTGTCGAGTTCGCGCTATATAATATTGCAAGGAAAAATAAAGTAGGGAAACTCGAGTTCACAGACTACTGAAAGCGCACTCTTAAGTGCATCAGCAGTGCACTGTGAATCGGAGCGTTTCACAGGCCTGTCACAGATAAGAAATGCTATCAAAACAAAATTCTACAAAACAATATACTACTGGCTGGCAGCAATTCATACCTGGACAACGTCGGGACGGGCTGCTAGCAGGAATGACGCGTTTCGGCGATTGCCTCTTCAGATGCCTCTGATGTTGCAAAGTTCAATTTACTTTTGTTTATGTTGCCCCTCCCCCTAACGTAGCTTGGGGAACACCTGCACCAATCTCGTCAGAGAACATTCAGCTGTTTCTTCGGTGTGGACTGCAGATCCCATCATGCAGTTTGTTTGCTGTTGCTGAGAGTGTCTCTTACAGCCGGAAGGTTCTTTCTCACGGTGAGTGGCTGAAGACTGGTCGGTTTGAAAGTGTAACATTGTGCTGGGCAATAGAGGATTCTTGAGTCCTGCGCTTCCAACCCCACAATCACGCTGTTGGGAGAGCTTTGGAGACGGTGGTAAAGTAACTCCGTCCCTCCATGTAGGTCATGGACTGTCAGCTGGCAGCAAGATTTTCTGCTTCCCTCGGATGTGGGGCGGTCTGGGTCGGGCCACTGTCCCAGAACACTTGCTGGAAGGGTCCCCTTAGCGTGACACTGGCACAAGCTAAATATGCGAAAGCTTCTCTCTCCTTATATATAGATGGGCCTTGTGGGCCATAGTAATTATACGGTTCCGGTTGGACTTCAGGATTTTACCCTGTTTTTATTAGGCACTTGCCTTTCTCAATGTACATAATTTCCAATGTTTAACGTTAACAGTATTGTCTTGAGGATTACAGCAGACCTAGGTACACCACACCACGCCCAGACAGGCGCTACATGTGTACACACATGTCCCAAGCAACGCACACACACCACCTATAGATTAACTATAGACTGGTTGGGCACTGGCCCTCAATCACAGGTGTGGTCTCTACATGGGAAGCATATGCCAGAGGCAGCGTTCTACTATGAATCACTTTTACATTCAGCATTTATTAAAGACAGTACACCTATTTGAATTAGACACACTATCCCAAGGGGGAACCTCTCATTATGTGGACGCCTTTGTTTTCCCATACGGGGCATTGAGGTGGGCAGCTGTTTCGTGGGGTTTTCCACAAGACAGAGAGCACACAAAGCAGCAATTGAAATGTGCATAACTTTATTAAGAGTTTATCGCGTTGCTCGCGGCGCAACCGAGGGCAAGTCTTCACACGCATGAGGGCCCTTCTGGCAAAGGACACGCACATGAGGATGTTGCTGGTCCGCTTTTCCTCACACGCGTGTTTACATGTAACAGGTCATCACCATCAATTGGAATTGAGCGATATGAGTGTGGTAGCGCATCAGTGGGCAGTGCATATTCATTTGTTTTGATGTATGTATCAGAAATGCAGGACATTATTTGTTCATTGGTTTCGTACACATTACACATTGTAGGATGTTCGTTTTTACCAACGTGTTTGGGGTAACAGATATGTGTATTTAACCTTGTATACCTTTCCAACACGTCTGCCATTCCTCCCATGTAAGTCCTCCTCCTTTCTCTAATGTCGATTAACATGACAACTATACGTGTGGCAATCATTTGTTGCACCAGTTCACATGATCAAGCTTTTCTGAAAGCAAAAAGCGTTGTGTATAAACAGCGGTGAATAATCAGTTACGCAGAGTCTTCTGTTTCCGAGAGTGCGCTTACGAAGAATTTGTATTAGAGGATATATACATATAATAGTGTAGGAAAGTAGAATCTGCTTTCATGGTTACCCGAACTTTTTCCTGGTGTTCTGCTGCTTTTTGACTAGTCTGACTGGGATCCTGCTAATCATGACTCAATAGTCACTGTGCTTTCTCTCTAAATTTGACTGTGGTAAGTATTTTGGTACTTTCCTAATTGGCTACTGGTGTACCCTTCTAAGTCCTTAGTATATGGTACTAAGGTACCCAGGGCATAGCTACACCAGGGGTCTACCATGGGCTGCGGCATGTATTGTGCCACCCATGAGAGACTACAGGCCTGCCATGTAAGCCTGTGCGAGTTGGTGCTAGCACTACTAACAGATATACGTTTCCTCATATCTCAGGTCACTGTAATTAAAACTTAAGTCACTCCTAGGGCAGGCCTTTCAATCCATACAGCAAGGTGCTAGGTTATAAGTGTGAGGGTGCCGTGCAAGAGCAGGACACCCCCTACAAACCCCAGACTCGAATCTCCAGGCTTTGTAAGTGAGGTAAGCCATTTAATACATATAGTGGGCAGCAAATCAATTACGAGATGCCCAACTATATATTGTCTGCACTAGAACTGGTCATGTTTGGTATCAAACGTGTAATCCTACCCCAACACCGAATCCGGTGTTGGATGTAGGGTCCTATGTACTGGTGGGCTCCTTTAGGGAGCCACCCTCTATTCCTGGGACCAGCCTTTCAGAGTCTAACAGCAAGCTAGTGCTGCTGCCAACCCCAGACACCATTCTGCCCTACTGCTGCTGAGCCATATTAGAGCAGGGGAAGATAGAACAATAGATTTCCTGTCACAGGGAGGTGTGACCACCTCCCCGACAGGACTTCGTGTATTGGGCTGGGGAGGGGGCGCTTGACAGCACCACCAGACTGCTTTGAAGGGAACATTTAGTGTCCTCCTTGACACTCTAGTTGGAACCAGTTCAGTTAGCTCTTGGCTCCCGCTCTGGTGCAAAACTGGACCAAAGACATGGGAGTATCCTCCCTTCTGTCAAGCCCCCTCTTCTGGGATGGAATCCTGAATCCTCCTAGTACTTTCCATAGGGTACTTAAGGGCTTACCTGTGCGTGGCTCTTCAGGTGCGTCATGGGACAAGATTCAAATCCGAAACCAGTTCAACTTCAACCGTCTGGGCAGCTTGGACTTCGTTGGACTTCGCCTGGAACGAAGAATTCATCAAGGAAGACTCCTTATGCTCATGGTCTTGTCGTTCTGCCAGTCTTCTGTGTTGTCTGTGCCTGTGCTTCATCCAGGTTATTCTCCAGGCCTGTGGGCATCAAGACACCCAAAGTAAATTCCATCCGAGTGAAGGAGTCACTCCCTTGCATCTGCAGGCACTGCAACAAAGCTGACCGGTATGTTGCTCCTTAGGTCCCACGGACTCAGAAAGGCTCAGCACCACAGGTGGTTGTTTTGCAACTCCCTCAAGGCCTGCATTGTCTTCTCAGCAAGTTTGAGGCCAGTATCCCTCGTTGGAACCGATGGAACAGAACCACTGTGCACCGGGTCAACTTGCCATTGTCATGGCTTGTTGACTGTCCTCCAGAAATCTTCAGGCTGCAAGAAGCTCCAGCATTCAGCTTCTCTTCCTAATAAGGTATTTATCCTCACTGCATCTTCTGCACCGTGGGCCTGCATCTTTGGTGATCTCTTCAAGGTCCTCTTGCGCCTCCTGTGCCTTCGACCTGTGGGTCCTCTTTAGGGTCTTCTTTGGCTTCAGAGGGCTCTCCTGCTTGCTATGAGCTTGCTCTGACTCTCCTGCAATTGGTGAGGCCCCAGGAACTTGCTGGTCCCAACACTGCATCTTCTTCGTTTATCACGTCTGTTGCTGCCGCTAAGGCTTGTTGGTACTCCTGCCGGACACCAACCCCTGGTTCTTGACTTCCGACGTGGGACAGATCGTGAACGGCTCCTGGTCTTCCACAGTATCGCCTAGTCCTACAGCAACAAGCTCACCATCAACTCTCCTACATCTTCTGTCATCGGTGGTCATTGGTCTTCCGTGCCTCCTAGCCACTCCTGAGTGGCATAGACTCTGTCCCCTCTGCTTGCAGGTACTCCTCTTCAAGAATCCATCCTTGGATTCCACCGGACTATTTTTTCCCCAGCAGCATCTTTACTGAAGTCCTCCATTGTTGTCTACGGCGGTTTCCAACATCACTTCACACTGGTGTAGGGATCCTGGTTCGCTGGTTATCCGCGGTTGAGGTGACTCTACAACCTTCCATCTTCCACTGGGTTTTTTCAGGGTCCACTGAGAAGGGTCCTCCTTGAAAACTGCAGCCACTACTTTCCCATTGACTTGCAATGAGTACGCAGCTATGTTTCCACTCAGCACACAGCCTCTGTAGGGTTCCTGGGTACTTACCTCAGTGGTTCCTTGGGTACGCAGCTGTTTGAAGTCTGCTGGTCCAAGTCACGACTTCGGTCGCAGTTCGCATTCCACTTTCGTGGTATAAGAATTGGTGTCCCCCTGGAGACCATTGTGTATTCGTGCTACTTACCTGTTCTACTTTTGAAATATTAAGTGTATTGTGTTGATATCTATATTTATTACTATTTTTATAACTACTCTGAGTGGTACATGTTCATTTAGCCCACACTAAATGATTACTTCTGGTAAAAAAGCAGCTTAACACTCACTCCTTCTGGACTATGCCTGAAGGCTGCCCTCCACCGCTACCACTTACAGAGCTTTCTATGGTTGTCTAAGACCACTAAAAACACCATAAGGGTTGTCTGGATTAGTGCAAAGTGCTTCACTTAAATAAGTGTGCTAAGCCAGCCTCCTACATTGGTATGCAGCAGTTGGGATTCAAGCCTGCACTTTTTTTTCCAGCTAATTTAGGTGTGGTTTAAATGAAAAACTAACATTAGCATTAGGCACATATAAAAATTTTTGTGTTAACAAGTCAGCTCTTCTGAACTTTTAGATTATTTTTTAGGGGCCTAGCAAAACCCTTTCTCTAATCTTTGGAAGTTTAGTTTTCTCTAGGGTAAGTAGGTGCAACACCACACTATACCTAATCACCATGGGCCTTATTTATGAAGGCCTTGCGTCAGTTTTGCGCCGCCGGTGCGTCATTTATTGTGACGCACCAGCGGTGTAAAAAATACGCCTCGTTGCGCCATATTTAAAAAGTGACGCATCTAGGTAGATGCGTCACTTTTTAAAGCCCTGCGCCACATTATACCTGCATCAGGTATAATGTATGCAGAGGGGGCGTTCCCCCACAAAAAGCCTCGTAGTAGTGACGCAGTGAAATCTATGAGATTTCACTGCGTCACTTTTAGGACGCTGTTGCGTCAAAATCTTGCGCCTACCTCACAGCAGGTGTAAGACTGACGCAAGCCCTTTCACATGGGGCTTTCCCCATGTAAAAGGAAGCATTGCTGGAGTTGCGTCACTTTTGTGACACACTCCAGCAATACGTCACTTTTGCGCTTACAGATACGTCAGAAATACTGACGTATCTGTAACTCCTTGCGACATGATGCGTCATACATTAAATATGACGCATCAGGAATGTCGTAAGGAGTGCGCAGTGAAAAGTGACGCATCGCTGTTTTCACTCAGCGATGCGTCACTTTTCATAAATGAGGCCCCAGGTCTTTTGTTATGGAACTCAGTGAGTCTCAAACCTCTAGATACAGTGGTCTTAAGTTCCAGGAATCTCAAGACTGTGTACCTCTAGAAAGTTAAAGAGAGGTAGTAACCCCACCACTAAGCACCTCTTAGAGCTGCTTATGCTAGATGACCTCCAGAATCTTGATAGGTCAGAAGAGCTGGACAAAGTTATTTGGGATGCTCCAGAAGATAGGTCAGGAGAGGTTGCTCCTAGTGACCTTAATTCTGAGCATGACCAGGCGGGATCTGATGACTCCAACCTGGTGATCTCTGATCCCTCAGGGAATAGTACTGATAGTACAGAGGGTGTCCCTAGAAGTAGGTCCACCTGTGTTCCTCCAGGGAGGGTACAGAGTATACAGGGAAGGTCTAGATCATCCTCTGGCAATTCCAATGCTTCTGTTATTCCATAGGGACCTCCATCTCTAGCAAGTGGGAGGACTCCTTAGAAAGGGAATACCTCCTCATCAAACTTAAGAGAGTTAGACTCAATCTCAAGCAAGAACAGACGGTGCTTGATAAGGAGGCCCTGGAAGTCCAGAGGGCTAGGAAGAATGTGGGACTATTGTCCCATTGTGGCAGCACCAGTGTACCTAGAGTCAGGGAATCCTCCTTTGATACTAGGAACCTGAACAGGATAGTCCCTCCTTACCAGGAGGGCGGTGATATACATAAATAGATCACTGCTTTAGAGAGTGCCTGTTAATTACAGAAGGTCACTCAAGGGCAGCGGGCAGCTATCCTGTGGCTCTCCTTTGCTAACAAAGGCAGAGACAAGCTCCTCACTGTTAGAGAGCTTACAATTACTCAGTCTAGAAGAGTGCCCTCATAAATGGGTTTGGTTTAACTGTTGGACAGTATAGAGGTAATTTTTGGTCTACACAGAAGGCACACACAAAAGAGTGGGTTGATTTCATAGACATTGCTAATAAGGTTCTGTAAGTCTGGCTTCATGGAAGCAAGGTAAAGGACTATGAGGGATTGTACACTTTGATGAGGGAGCATATCCTTAATAATTGTCAGAGTCAGCAACTGAACCAGTACCTGGTGGACTCTGAGCTGACCTCTCCCCAAGAAATAGGAAATAAAGCAGACAAATGGGTCCATACCAGGGTTAACCAGAAACATAATGGTGGTGGAGGTGTCCAGAAGAAGCAAGATCCTTCTAAGGCCCAAGAGAAGGGTGGGGAGAAGGGTAAAGACAAAAAGTAATCTTCACAAGGTCTCAGAAAAACTGCCTCGGGGGTGAGGTCCAAAACAACAACTCAAAAAAGAAACCTAGGTGCTACCTGTGTAAGGAACAAGGCCGTAGGCCAAGGGATGCACATTTCTCTAAGGACAACACCAAGGAAGCTACTGCCACTGCCCCTAAGGCAACTAGCCCCCTAACACCACTACAAGTGGTAGCACAGCTCCCAAGGGATTAGCAGGGTTAACCTTGGGTTCTGAAGTGGGCTTTGACCTAGTCAGAACTCCTACTCAGGCTGTCCTTGTCTATGAGTGTGGCATGGATCTTGACACATATCTAGTAAGTCTCACTAACTTGGGCAAGCACAGACAACAGCCTTTGATTAATGGAAAAGAAGGTATGGCTTACTGGGACACAGGGGGCTAGTGTAACCATGGTGACAGAGAAACTTGTGTCCCCTGTACAGATCATATTCAGTCGACTGTACCAAGTGGGCAACACCAGCAATATCAGGACTAATCACCCCTTGGCAGTTGTTAATATCAGTTGGGAGGGGTAACTGGCCCTAAAAGAGTTGTGGTTTCTCAGACCTGCCTGTGGATTGTCTGTTCAGCAATGATTTAGAAGCCTAAGCCTGATGTAAAGTGGAGTTCAGGACACATGCAGAGATTATGGGACTCTCTGCCAGTGCATTTTCTGTCACCAGGGCTCAGGCCAAACAGCTAAGCACTGAGGGAAAAACTGGACCAGCTGGCTACTAAGAGAAGGAGCAGGAAGGGTAAGGAATTATCCTCTTCCCAAACTCCCAGTGAGAGTCAGTCTTCTGAGGGAGATAACCTCAGCCCCTGTGAAGGAACTTCCCCAGAGGTACTCAAGCCTGACCAGCCAGAGTTCTTGGGGGCAGGGTGACCTTCCAGGGCAAAGTTGAGTTTGAAGCAGAAATCCTGCCCCTCTCTTGAGCAGCTCAGACAGCAAGCTGCTGCTGAGGAGGCAGATAGTGCCAGTGAGTTCCATATGATCTATTGGGAAGATAGGCTCCAGTTCTCTGAGTGTAGAGATCCCATGCCTGGTGCTACCAGGACGTTGGTAATACTTTAGGGGTTTTCTTCTATCCCTAGCATATGACATTCACCTTGCAGGACATCTTGGGCAAAGCAAGACTTAAGACAGGCGTGTCCCTCATTTTCACTGGCCCTGGGGTGTTTCTTTCCGGTTGCACGGAGTTCTCTACCTGTCCGTTGCCGCTGTTGGCTGGGGCGTTGCCTTGTTACCGCGGATCTTCTTAACGGTACCACCAGCTTGCCTGCCTGCCCAGATCGCCCAGAACGCTGCCCTGTCATCGCCGGTCTCCTCCCCCCGCCGCAGCCTCTGACCACCTGTGCTGCCGCTGAGCGGGGGAGTTAGAGACCACAACCCCCAGAAGCCTCCGCGACCTGGACGGAAGTCGCGTTGAGGCTGAGCGCGCCAGGAGGCGCACAAAAAGGGGCATCACTTCCCGCATTGCGGGACGCGCGCGGGCAGGTGTCGGGCTAAGCCCGGGCAAAGGGCGGGCCCTCTGAGGCCCTCAGAGGTCAACAGTGGTCGGGCGGGCCACAAATCTATCCCCTATTTGAAGGTGAGCCCGTTGTCTCAAAAATGGGGAAACGCAACGTTACCAGTAATACTACCAATACAGACACACAGGCTACTGTAGTTCCTGCATCTTTCCAACTCTCCTTTGAGAGTCTAATAGACACTGCCTTTAATGAGATTGCAGAGACTGAGAGGAGGCTCTCTTTGGGTTCACTTAACATCAGCCAACCTACTATCACAGTCAGTCCCAAACACACCATGCCCTTATTCCCTGAAGTAATTGTGGTGAAATCTATCCCTGCGGTCAGCTTGTCTGATTTATTACAAGAGGGAAATACCCCTGACACAGCTCCTGGTGTTGTTCCTGATCCTGGGTCGCAATTAGCACCTCCACTAACAACTACGAACACTGAGAATACTGAGACCACTGGAGCCAAACGTAAAAGGGGTCCAGCTAAGACCACAATAAATAAAAGGAAGCAGCCCCCTAGGAGTAACAACCAGCCAACTCCACAGAGTATGTGGACTAGGGGGAAGAAACAACAAACAGGGCCCCCGACTGTTTGCTCTGACTCAGGGGATCACTGTGGTACTGTTATAATAAATGATGGCATAAACTCCATATCTACACAGACAGAATTCCCTAACGAAAGCAGCCTTCAATCCAAACCAAAGGGAAACCTCATAGAGACTATTGCTGATACAATTTTTAAACAACTAGAAGGTCAAATGATTAAACAATTTAATACCATTTTTAAGAGGCTTGATAGACTGGAAACCCTCGTGAAAAATGATGAAGCTAAGAGGAAGGGTTTGGTTTGCCTAGACAAAATTAGAGGCAAACGCCTGTTAAAAGACTTAGAGTCTATTACTAGCGCCTTCTCTAGCGGAGATCTTACCAAAAACTGTAATCCAGTTACAGCTAAAGGGGCGAAAGGGGTATCAAATGCTAGCAGTCCGTCCTTATCTACATCACCACCGGTGGAAGTAAAAATAAGGCAAAACCATTCTGCCTCAACTACGTCATCTATTCCTTTACCACCTTCGACCTTACCTAGCATTACAAACAATAATCAGAAGAGTAACCCCCCCAGAGGCATAGCCAAGCAGAAGGTACTTTCCAACCCTGGCCAGCACAGGGGACAACCGGAGGATAACAGGCCGATAAAACATCAAGGTCCTGCCTTACATCTCCCTCCTGAGGCTTGCCCCTATGTTTTGGTTCTGTCTGGCATACCACCGCTTAGGGAGGGTCAAGGAGAATCCTGGGTCCAGTTACATAACAAATGCATTGACTGGTTAACTAAACATAAGGGGGTCGGCTATGACATATCCAAAGAAATTCTTTCCACACGCAGGGTGACCTGGGTCGGACCTCTGTTTAAAAACATCAACGGGGACTGTATCACAATTAACTTTAGGAACCCGGGTACAGTAACATTTTTATTAAACAGGAATTTCACCCAGCATGGCCCAACTACTGTGGTGACCCCCTTACCGCTGAGTTACTTTTACAGACCCCCACATAGAATGCAGCAACCACCCCCTTGTTTCCGCTACATAACAGATTTTCAGCACTTTGAACTGACTGCCAGCAACTCAGGAAGATCTAGCTGCAGTGGTCCCTGATGTTGAATTTGCACAGAAAGTACTGCCCGAGGTATCTTTGATACCACCGACTTTTCCCCTACCTTCCAACTTACAATGTAATCCATTGGATAATCCAATAGCAGCTGCCCAGGTGCTTATTCAGGATGTTTGTCCAAGGCCTGACGAGAACTTGTCAATTATAAGCTGGAACATTGCTGGGCTGAAGGCAAAAGTGGAAATTAAAGCTTGGAAGGATTGGGTAAACTGCCATGATGTTTTAATGTTCCAAGAAACTTGGTGTACAACTCATCTGTTATTTGAAGGGTATAGTTGTCATAATAGGATTATATCGGCCCCTCCTTTGGGCCGCCCTAGCGTGGTTTATCGATTTGGGTAAAGATAACTGCAGAGGTAAAAATAGAAGCAATACAAATTAATAACCCAAGTTTTATGGCACTGATATATACAAAAAGGGTAAAACTATGTCTGATTAATTTCTACAATAATGATTTTATATCCCATCCTAATCGTAATTTTTTAGATCTGTTTGATTTTATTGATGAAATAGTGGAAGGACGGAAATACGGGAAGTTCGATGGCATTTGTTTAGGAGGGGATTTCAATGCACACATTCACCCAAGAAATCCCCCTTGTAGGAGAGGTGTAGAACTATCTGATCTCCTTGCAACTAGAGAACTCGTAAATTCCATGGAGTTTGCCGGTACTGGTATAAGCACTGCCCCGGTCCCCACTTTCATCGGCCATGGGAGTGCAACAACAATTGATTATATATTTGTTTCACCCTACCTTGCTGATGTTTTATTAAAAGCTGAGGTAGTGTGTAATGTATACAGTGATCACTATCCCATTGTGATTTATTTGAAATTATTAGGGGGTAAAATATCACATAGTGAAATCGGGGCAACAAACCTGGAAGCCTCGACAGATAGATTAAGGGTTGTTTGGAGGGGAGCGGATAACAGGGGAGTTTTGACAAATGTGATTAAGAAACATCCAGCATTGATCGCGAATTGCCTTGCCACTGACAGCTGCGGGGGCAACATGATTAAATCATTTAGTGAACTTTGCTCCGCAATAAAAAGCGAGATCTCCAAACCAGCATCTAGGAAAACTGAGGAAGCCCTAAGATGGTTTGATGCCTCCTGCTCAAAAGCAAACCGGAATTTAAGGGCTGCACTCATGTCCAAACCGCGGGATATTTCCCAGGTAAGGTTCCTGAGAGCAAGGTATAAATCCACCTTACGTATCAGATCCAATGAACTAGTCAAAGATCACTGGGTATCCCTTGTACGTATGGCTGACCTAAAAGATACCCCAGGGTTTTGGAGGGAGGTAAAGAACCTAAGATCTTTTGGTTCAAATATAACACCAATTAACTGTAACATCATTGGGCCTGTGTGGGTTGACCATTTCTCGAAGATTTATGCCGCATCTGGCAACCACGCAGCAACCCTTCCCCCTCCAACCCCATTGAACATCTCATTGCTTAAGGTAGAGGACGCCATCGTAGAAAGTGCTGGTAATAAAGCCCCTGGTCCTGACGGCGTTTCGATTGACCAACTAAAATGTGAAATCAACTTTTGGGCACCACTGTTGTGTAATGTTTTTAACAACCTAACATACGAATCTATCCCTGAAACATGGTCCTGCAGTACTATTGTACACATTTTCAAAAAAGGCGACAGGCTGGATCCTGGGTGCTACCGCCCAATATCATTAATTGACAACACCCTGAAAGTTTTGGGCAGGGTAATTTTTAAAAGAATTAAAACTTGGGCGGAGGAAAGTAATATTCTACACCCGAGCCAGCTAGGTTTCCGTAGTAGTGTGGGCACGATAGAACAATGTTTCAACCTAAATTTAATAATGGCTAAATATAATATTGCAAAAAAATCCCCCTTATACTTTGGTTTCATGGATTTAAGTTCTGCCTTTGATTTTGTAAATCATTCCCGTTTATGGTCCGTCCTTCTTAATTATGGTTTAGATAACTATTTGGTTTATTTTTTATCCTACTTTCATAGCGACCTAAGAGCGCGTGAGCGTATTAACCACACTGGCGAAGTTACTAGTGACATTTTTATCGGCAGGGGGGTCAGACAGGGCTGTGTTCTGGCCCCCCTGCTTTTTATCTTATACATTATTGAGCTGAGTAGTTCCCTGAGTATCCTAACAAAAGATGTACCGTATGTAAACGGCACTCCCATACCCACCCTCCTTTACGCAGATGATGCGGTCCTAATGGGCCGCACCCCAAAGGCACTGCGTATTTTAATTTCAGGTTTTGTTAGTTTTATGGCCGACTTAGGTTAAACCACTAATTTCAAAAAATCCCTTATTAGGACCTGTGGGTCCAAAAAAGTATAAAGTTACTGAGATTATGTCAGGGGAAAATGTTTTAAAAAGTACCTGCACTTTCCCATATTTGGGGCTGCTGTTTTCTAACACTGGTTCCTGGCAACCACAGGTTTCCTATGCGAGGAATAAATTAGGTAAAGCGATCAATTCGATAATTTCCCTGTGCCAACCTAATCATGCAGACGTGATCATGCCATTAGTAAAGATTTATCAAACTCAATGCATCCCGACAGGTACTTATGGTGCAGAGGTATGGGGACATACAAACTGTCTCCATATCCAGACAGAAGAAAATAGATTCTGTCGGAAGGTGTTGGGTGGAGTCATTTGTTCCTCAAACTATATATGCCATAGTGAATTAAACATCCCCTATATAGAGGACTTTGTTAGATCAAGGCCGCCCCTTTTCTGGTTAAAGATATGGACGAACCCCGCAGCCACATTTGCACGTGACATAATCTTAGACTGTTTAAAATGTGACAGGGCACATTGTATACCATGGTTGAAAGCCGTAAATGAATGTTTAATAAGCGTAGGGCAAGGACACCTGTTTACATTTCCTAATCTTGTAGATCGTTCACATAAGACCTTGATTCAAAGGGCTCTGTATAACCTCTATAGAGAGGAGCGGGAAAGGAAAAACTTTTCAAAGTGTACAGTTATAAAGTACATGGGCCATTTTGAGCCCCCTGTCAGTTACCCTGCCCCGCCCCAGAAATATCTACGTTTACATCTTGGTAGATGGAACAGGAGTTTATTGTTCCGTTTTCCGGACAGGAGCATTGTAAATTTATTAAATTTCCCTTTGGGCTAAATAAACATTTGGAAACCCTAGGTTGTCCGTGTAACCCAAACATGAAACAGAGTCTTATGCATTTTTTGTTCTTTTGTGATTTTTATAAAATGTTTACTGTCCATTATTTAATGCCTTACTGTCGGAAACATGACCTGTCAGATTTCAAGATAGCACTGAGGAATTTATTAATGCTAGGATCAGATGAAATAATATTTAGAGTGAGCTGTTTTCTCAAAGCCGCAGTCCGCTCACGAGCTACTTTGCACATTGATTGATAATATTTGCACATTGCACTTTATATTTCTACTAATTTGCATATCTGTATTTTGCACATGTATCTGTTCTGACTTTATTTTTGTTTTTGTCCAATACTTCATATCTGTCGCCATTTTTAAAATGATTTAAAAATCTTTTAATCGTACTTACTGTTTTTAATATGTACCTGCATTTTTGTAGAATTAGACAGACTATATTTTTGTTTGTTTATTATATCCTTGTATTGTATTCCTTGCCATTGTATCTTGTAATGCACTTTTATGGATGTTTTATTCTGAATAAAGATCTTTGACTTGACTTGACACTGGCCCCACATATCTGAAGACACCAAGGAGTTTTTTTGCCCCTGTTTCACTTGCCAAGCCAGTGGTAAGTCAGATGGCACTACAAAGGCCCCTTAATTCCAGTTGCAGTGGTTGGGGTGCCCTTTGAGAGGGTAGGGATAGACATTGTTGGTTCCTTAAGCCCTCCAACAGTTGCATCCTGATGGAGGTGGACCGTGCTACTGGGTATCCAGAGGCTATTAACCTTCGGACCACTACAGCTGCTTTGGTGGCTAGGGCCCTTCGGGAGTCATTTCCAGGGAGGGTTTCCCTAAGGAGGTCTTAACAGACAGAGGTACAAACTTTTTGTCTAGTTATATTACTGTCCTGTGGAAAGAGTGTGGAGGAAACTACCACACCCTACCATCCACACTGCAATGGGCTTATTGAAAGGTTAAACAAGACCCTCAAGGGTATGATCATGGGACTCCCAGAAAAACTCAGGCAAAAATGGGATGTCTTACCTCCCTTCCTTCTCTTTGCCTACAGAGAGGTTCTTTAGAAGGGGGTGGGATACTACCCATTTGAACTTCTGTTTTGACATTCAGTAAGGGGACCATTGTGTTTGGTTAAGAAGGGATGGAGCAGCCTCTCAAACCTCCTCAACAGGACATTGTGGACTATGCCCTTGGCCTGCGACCATCGCTAAATACATGAAGAAGGCCAGCAAAAACCTTGAAGTCAGCAAGGAGCTTCAGAAGGGTTGGCAGCATGACCAAAAGGCTGTACTGACTATTTACCAACCCTGACAGAAAGTGCAGGTGTTGGACCCTGTGGCCCCAGCAGCTCTCCAGGACAAGTGTAGAGGCCCCCACAACAACCTTGAAAAAAAGTGAGCTCACCTATTTGGTTACCCTAGGTACTCCTCGATGTCTCTATAGGGCACCTCATGTGAACCGCCTAAAACCTTTTGTTGACAGGGCTGACATGAGCTTGCTTATCGTCAGTGATGAGGGACAGGAAGAAAAGACTGACCCTCTCCCTGATCTCCTCTCTCAAGACCCTCTTGATGGGTCAGCTGGTGGAGTAGCCTTGGCAGGCAGCCTCAATGAACATCAGCAAGCTGGTTGCAGGAAAGTCCTCAATCAGTTTTCCCATTTGTTTTCTCAGACTCTCAGTCAAACCACTTGGTGTGCCCATGAAGCAGATGTGGAAGTCTGCTTGTGAAGAATAAAATTTACAGACTGCCTGACCATGTCAGAGACTGCATCAAGACTGAAGTCCAAAAGATGCTGAAGTTGGGGGTCATTGAGCCTTTGGATAGCCCTTGGGCTAGTCCAGTTGTCCTTGAGCCTAAACCCCACACTTAAGATGGCAAGAGAGGAATGAGGTTTTGTGTAGACTGCAGAGGCCTCGATGCAGTCACTAGGGCTGATGCCCATCCAATTCCCAGGGCAGATGAACTGATTGATACTCTGGCCTCAGACAAAGGATCTTAGTACATTTGAACTGAGTGCTGCCTACTGGCAAATCAGACTCTCAGGATGCCAAACCCAAAACAGCATTTAAAAATATATATATTTTTCTTTGCTTTTCAAAAATGCATTGACAAAACAGGCATGTCAGATAGAACCATTATCCACCACCCTTCTTCCCTCCACCCTCCCCCTCCTCCTGCCAAACCATATTCCCCTCACCCTCCTGACAGTGCTGTGCATTTCTCCTCCAGGAGTCTTCAGAGTGCAAATGAATATTCCAGGTTTGCCCCGCACACAACCAGTGCAGCCGAGTACCCCTCTCTCTCTTATTTACAAGCCCCCATCCAATCCATGGTATAGACGCCATTTCCCCCACACTCTGTTAAACTTTTTTGGGCATCCTCTCGCCTTGTACATGACTCTCTCTGCTGCCATATATAAGTCCATGCCCCTCCTCCAGTCATCTAACCTTGGTGGCGTGGGGGCCCCCCACGCCCGTGCCACATCCCTCTTAGCCACCATCAGTGACAGAACTACAAAGATTAGGAGTGGGCGACTCAAGTCAACATCGTTTGTTATGCCTAGCCGCACCAATTTGGAGTCAAGCAGCAGAATGACTTCCAGGGCTTCTCCTAACTCTCCCAAGACCTCTGCCCAGTATGTCTGTATGATGGGGCACAGCCAGACAGTATGGTAAAAATCCCCATGCCCCTGACCACACCTAAGACAAGCGATGTCACTAGCCCTCCCCGCGTGGTGCAAGCGCACCCTATCATAATACACTCTATGCAGGATTTTATACTGAATAAGTCGCAAGCGGGACTTAATTGCAACTTCCCTTGGATGCATCAGGGCAGCCTCCCAGTCCACTGTGTCCATCTCCCCCACATTTTGCTCCCACGATTCTCTGAGCTGAACCAACCCATCGGGCATAATATTGATCAGTGTTTTGTAGATCAGGGAAACTACCTTAAGGGAAACTGCCTTACACAGGATGCGTTCCTGCAGCAATCATACTTCAGCGCTGCATACTCTGGTAAGGGCAAGGCCGGCGCCTCCTCCGCCCGCCACGCATGTTGCAACTGTGCATATCTGAGGTACTGTGTGTGGTGCAGCCCAAATTCCGCCCTCAGGACATGGAAAGACTTTAGTTCCCCCCTCTTCATCAGATCCCCCAGTACAGAGATACCGATGTCGTCCCACCTCTTGAACCCTCGCAGCTTGTGCAGCTCCTTAAGCCATGTGCAATACCATATTGGGGTCTGTTTCATCGGTGTATGAGTCCAACCAATTGCTTTGGTCACCCTCTCCCATATCCCTAGCGTAACCCTTGTAGCTGAATGCAGTCTTTGCTTCCCCTTTCCCCCGTATACATGGTGTAGGCAGTTGCGCTGTGCCATAGTTCTCCTCTCTAGGCTGTATGTGGGATGATCTGCTGGAGCGTAAAACCAGTCATTGATGGGGGGTTAGGTGTTCCGCCCAATAATAGGCTTCGACGTTCGGTAGGGAGATCCCTCCATTATACTGGTTCCTTTTCAGAGTTCCCAATGCTATCCTGGATTGTCTCCCCAGCCATAGCAGTGATCTCAGCTCTGCGTTGATATCGGTAAAAATCTGCTGGGGTAGTGGGAAGTATTCATTTTGTAAGGCGTACAGAAACCGTGGCAGCGTAATCATTTTAAACATGGCGGCACGTCCCAGGATCGTGAGGTGGAGCGTTTTCCACCTAGCCGTGTCCTCAGCAAAGTCATCAAGCACCCGCTTAACGTTCCTCTGGTATGAGAGGCTTCTATCCAAAGTCATGTATACCCCCAAGTACACAAATCCCTCATCTGTAGTCCTGAGCGCACCAGGCAGAAAGGACCAGTCCTACCCCCGCCGTGGGTCGTATAAGATGGACTTATGCCAATTTATTGTATAACCAGCATGAGCGCCATAACGGCTCAGCGCGGTGAACAATGCCGGGATTGTGGTGACAGGATGGGTGACATACAATAGAACGTCATTCGCATACAGCGATATTTTTTCCTCATACGGGTCAGACTGCTCTATCTTAAATCCTCTAATATCCTTGTTCTGCATAATTTCGCATGCTGCTACTTCTATGGTTAGGGCAAAGGGGACAGAGGACTCCCCTGCCGGGTCCCTCTTCGTATGGGGAAATCCTCTTATAGCACCCCGTTTACTTTCACTCTGGCTCGCGGGTCCGTATACAGTAGCCTCACCCACTGCCGGACCTTGGGCCAAATCCAAACTTGGACAGTACTCCTTCAAGGAAGGGCCAATGCACAGCGTCAAACGCCTATTCAGGGTCCAGTGATAAAAACAAATGGGAGTCCTGCCGCTTGTGCACCTCCATCAGCCAGTTGTGTGTCCTCCGAAGTTTCAACCTAGTTGCCCTATCCGGCAGGAAACAAGTCTGAACCAGGTCGGGAATTACCCGCCAAAGTCGGAGGGCTAAAATAGTTGCCAGAAGTTTAACCGCCACATTCAGGAAGGATATGGGGCGGTACAACGCACACCCCTCGGGGGGGAGTTTACCCAGCTTATAGATCGGAACAATTGTGGCCATATGCAGGTCTGGTGGCAAGATGCCCTCCAGGGCTGCCCCCACAAACAGGGCCAGTTGAAAAAAATTCTGTGGAAAACCCATTTGGGCCAGGGGACTTCCCCGGACTGAGTTTAGTCAAGGCCTCCATGATCTCTTCGAGTGTTATATCCCCCTCTAAGTCCCGCTGGTCATCATCAGAGAGAATGGGGGTGTCAATTCGATCAATGTACTTCATGGTATCGTCTAATGATCTCAGGTCCCTAGCCTCGTAAAAATCCTCGTAATAGGCGGCAAAGGCTTGAACTATCTGAGCGTCGCAGCTGCCCCTGCTTATCTCTCACCTGTTTGACCCATCGGGCATCCCGTTCTTTCCTACTCAATCACGCCAGGAGCTTCCCGGATCCAAAACAGCATTTTTAACCCCTAGTGGGCATTATCAATTTATTGTAATGGCTTTTTGGTCTGAAAAATGCACCTGCCACGTTTCAGAGTTTGGTGAATAAAGTTCCTACCAGTCTGTAAGCCTACAGTGCAGCATATCTAGAGGATATTGCTGTCTTTCGTTCCATCTGGTAGGATCATCAGGTCCACCTCAGAAATGTTCTGGAGGCCCTGCAGAAGGCAGGCCTCACTATTAAGGCCACAAAGTGCCATATAGGGCAGAGCAAGTTTGTGTACTTGGGTCACCTGGTAAGTGGAAGCCAAGTTCAACCATTGGATAGCAAAATCCAGACCATAATAGACTGGGTTCCTCCCACCACCCAGACTCAGGTCAGAGCTTACTTGGGCCTGCCCGGGTGCTACAGGAGGTTTGTTAAGGGATATGGGTCCATAGTGACTCCCCTTAATGGACTCACCTCCAAAAGGATGCCTAAGAAAGTTCAGTGGTGCGTTAGTTGTCAAAAAGCATTTGATGACTTGAAGCAGGCCATGTGTTCTGCTAAGTCCTGAATACTCTAAAACCTTCAATGTCCAGACAGATGCTTCAGAGATAGTGGTAGGAGCTGTGTAATAACAACTTAATGCAGAGGGCCAAGACCAACCAGTAGCTTTTATAGGCAGAAGGTTGACCCCAAGCGAGAAACGTCGTTCAGCCATTGAGAGGGAGGCATTTGCTGTGGTCTGGGCCTCGAAGAAGTTGTGGCCATACCTGTTTGGTACTCACTTCATTGTTCAGACAGACCATAAACAGATGAAGGGTAAAAATCCCAAACTTTTGAGGTGGTCCATTTCCCCACAGGGGATGAACTTTTCTGTGGAACATAGACCTGGTAGTAACCATGCTAATGCAGATGGACTCTCCAGATATTTCCAATTCAAAAATGAAGACTCAACTGTGCAAGATTAGTCTCATCTCAGTTCGTTTGGGCTGGGTTGTTTAGGAAAGTAGGATCTGCTTTCATGGTTAGCCCAACGTTTTGCTAGTGTTATGCTATTTTCTGACAAGTCTGACTGGGATCCTGCTAACAAGGACTCCAGTCACTGTGCTTTCTCCCTATATTTGACTGTGGTAAGTACTTTGGTACCATTCTAATCGGCTACTGTTGTACCTTTCTAAAGTCCCTATTGTATGGTAATAAGATACCAAGGTCATATGTACACCAGGGGTCTCACATGAACAAATGAACTGCAGCATTTATTGTGCCACACATGAGAGACCACTCTAACTGTGACTACAGGCCTGCCATTACAACAGATATATGTTTCCTTATATCTGGAGTCACTGCACTTAAAACCTATAAGTCACCCCTAAGACAGGCCTTTCCACCCCGAAGGCAGGGTGCTATGTTATAAGTGAGAGGGTGCCCTGGAAGAGAAGGAAACCCCCTACAAACCCCAGAGTCGATTCTCGAGACTTTGTAAGTGAGGTCAGGCATTTAATACATATAGTGGACATCAAGTCAATAACAAGATGTCTAACTATATCGGCTGAACTGAAACCAGTCATGTGTGGTATCAAACATGTTGGAATCCTACCTCAACACCAATTCCAGTGTTGGATGTAGGATCCTATATTCTGGAGAGCTCCCTAGCGAGCCACCCTATAATCCCGGTACCAGACTTTCAGGATCTAACAGCAAGCTAGTTCTGCTGCCAACCCCAGACATGATTCTGCCCTCCTGTTGCTGAGCCAGGCTCGAGCAGGGGAAGGTAGAACAATAGGTTTGCTGTCACAGAGAGGTGTGACCACCTCTCAGACAGGACTTAGTGTATTCGGCGGGGCGCTTGCCAGCGCCATCAGACTGCTTTGAAGGGCACATTTGGTGACATCCTTGAATACTCCAGTATGAACCAATTCAGGGAGCTGTTGGGTCCTACTCTGGCGTGAAACTGGACAAAGGACATGGGAGTACTCTCTCTATGTCTGTCCAGTTCCTCCTCTGGGAGGGATCCCTAAATCAGCCCATCACGTTTCCTAGGGTACTTAAAGGCTAACCTGTGGGTGGCTTTTCAGATTCATCGTGAGACAAGATTCAGATCTGAAACCATTTCAACTTCAGCCATCTGTGTACCTTGGACTTCATTGGACTTCGCCTGGAACCGAGAATGCATCAAGGAAGACTCCTGGTCTTGTCGTCTTGCCAGTCCTGCTTCATCCAGGTTCTTCTCCAGGCATGTGAGCATTAAAGACACCCAAAGTAATCTCCCTTGGAGTGAAGGAGTTGTTACCCTGCATCTTCAGGCACAAAAATGAAGCGTCCTGTAAGTAGAGAGTGGCCCTGAAAGCAGTAATATGTCTTGAAAAGTGACCATGCAGAAGGACTTTTTCGTGAGGTAGATGTTGAGAATCCTCAAGTCCAGGATAGGCTGTCACTTTTTGAAAGCCTTTCCTACCAAAACGAAACTGGATATAAAACCCTTTCCTTCTCTGGGATGCAGGAACCAGTTCTTTTGCCCCTTTTTCGAGCATCAACAGGGCTTCTAAATGCAGGAGATGCAAATGCTTTGCCGCTTGTAAGCGGGTGAAGGGTGTGGTGGTCTTTGGATAAACTTCAATGTATGGCCAAACTGATTATGATTGAGCACCCACTGATCGGTTATTTTTCACCAATTCTGGGTGCATGTAGAGTTCTTTCCCACCACGGGCACCTGAGAGTGGGTAGAAAAAAGAACTGGAGCCTGCAAGTTGTCATTGGCGACGTGAGTAATCTTTCCCCTGTTGCCCCGCTCTACCTGTGGGTGCAGATCTGGAGTATATAGCTGATTGAGATTGCCGCTGGGTATTTTGAGGTAGATAGGGATGAGTAGAGGAGGTACAGGAGGGATACCTGTATTGCTTATATTTACCTCTATACGATGGCAGAACTCTTCCACCTGCCCCAGGAAAGGGTACCTTATGGTACTGAAGCATTCCCAACAATTTTGCTGTATCTGTGTCCTTCTTTAGATCCTGGAGAGCCTCGTTGATATGCTTCCTGAAAATAGTCTCTGCATTTTGGACTTCTGGGTGAAAAGATGTAGGAGGATTTTCTTGGGGCTCTGTTTTACTATCATCCGGAAGCTGATCAATGTAAGGAGCTAGATCGCACCACATCTGGCGATCATAGCGGCCCAAGATCGCTGGAGCATTACCTTCCCTGACCATAAGGCCTAACATCGATGAGAAACATTTGCCTGCATTATCAAGGTATCAGACTCCTTTGTCCGGAGGTGTTGTGATCGGATCAGATGGAATCTTGGACTTCCTCTTAGCAACATGAGAGATTACTGAATCAGTCTCTGGGTGGCCCACCAGAAAAGAAGGAGCATCTTCCAAAGCTTTATATTTCTTTTCCAACCTAGGAAGAACAGGAGTCACCATGGCTGGGGTTCTCATGACCTTAAGGCCTTCCTCCCAAACGAAGTTAACAATAGGAATGGACCTCACTCACTGACTGACCTGATTTGGGAGGATGGTATTGGCTAATCGAATCTTTTGGCTCCTCTCTCCAGTAAATTTTGAAAACCACAGATGTCCTTTGGTGGAGAATCGAAGGGAACTGGTGAGGGTGAAGACGGAGTAGGAATAAGCTAATCATCCCATTTTCCGTGTGAATCTGGGAGCTCCCCCTCCTCATGTTCATCATCAGAGGTGACGGGGTCCTGCTGCACAGGAGGCAGTGTTTGACGGGGGAGGAATTGATGTCTGCAAAGTGGAACCCTGTTGTGGGGTGGAAGGAACTGAATGTTGTCCAGGAGGCAATGAAATGCGTTCCAGAAGAGCAGAAACTGACGGAAATCAATTTCTGTAGTCTGTAAACATGAACTGCAGGTCGGAGAGCAATGAAGATGACATGCAAACCATTTCCTCTTGATATTGTGGGTGGTAGACTTGTGGAGGCACGTTATAGTGATATTCTTCATAGTCCTCCATGTAGTCATATTCCTGGCATTTTATGTGCAGTTCTGATGGGCTATGGGCATAACCAAAGGGCCCATCCTCTTCATCAGAATCCTGTTCCTCCAGGAGATATGGAGGAACCAAAGGCGTCACTTGCTAGGAGATTGGACTTCTGGTGTTAAATTTCTATCTCTTGTCTTCTCTGCAAGAGATTTTTCTCTCGTCCACGAGGTCGTTGACGGAGCCACCATCATCATTGAGAAAGGCGAAGGCAATATACACACTGTCAAAGTTGATGCAGTCGACGGTGTTGTAGCCATCGTCGTAGTTGTCAGTCACTGTTGTTACCATTGACAACGTTGATGTAGGCGGAGGAATAGCAGGAGATTGTAAAATCTTTAATGACAATGGTGTTGTCAATGTTGTCGTGAGCGGGGGTGTGGAAGTCGACGAAGACCGCTCCTTTACTTCAGATGCTTGGAAAACATTGCTCTGAGTCGATGATGATGATTGTCTTTGTTCGTCGATGACACGGACGACACTGATTTTGTTGATGGTAAAACCTTTGTTGATGGTTTCTCTTCAGGGGGAACAGACAAAGGTTTTTTGAAGATTTGCCTGCCTGCAGGAGCTGTCCTGGGCAACTCAGAATTTGCCATTTTAGCTTTCTTGCTCCTTACATAATTTTGACCCATGTAAGACCCATGAGTGGTGGGGGGCGGAGCTTGCCTGGCACTAAGATGGCTGCCAGTTAGAATCGCTCCGCTGCGACTGGCCCTAAATCCGTCAAAATCCTGAATAATTTTACTTTAAACTCACCGTGACCTTAAGGAGGCTGCTAAATAATAGGAGTGGGCCTTCCAGAACCGGCCCAGCGAGCTAAGATAGCCCGAACAGCAAGAACGGAGCGAGGGTTGGAGACGGGCCTCGGAGATTGCCGCGTGGTGTCACTGACCATTAGACCGGCCTACAGGGACGCCGCGGTTGGGTGAGCACTGGTGCGTGGATCTTACTGCGGTGCTGTGGAAGCCTGTAGTGATCGCGGAGAGGGGACCGCTCCGCTGCTGGGTCTGGGCCATCTGGGTGGACCTGGCTGGCTTGGATCTGTGCGGCGGCTGTCAGACCAGATGCTGGCGGGGGGACGAAGTACCATGGGCGTTACTGGGTGCCACTGCTCCTTATTGCCGCCGAGGTTCTACAGGTAAGATTGGAGTGGGATTGCGGGCTCCTGTTGATGTCCCAGCCTCAACTGATGTCAGAGTCTGCCCATGAGGCGCCGTCCACCGGATCTTACACAGCGGTGGTGATTGCTGCGTTGGCGGTGTGGGAGGGCCGTGCCCCTGACACATTACTTCCCCAGAGAAGCATTCACGGCCCTGTCTCGAGACTGCTGAAATGCCTGCACGCTGATAAAAAGGGGTCCCTGCCATTGGCCTTGCCCTCGCTGTGTACAACGCCTACTGTAGGGCCTGATCTCTAGGTCACACAGTTTTTCGTGGAACCTGAAGGTACCCTGAGACATTGTGGGGGGTACATTCTCCAAGGAACAGTAGGAGAAAGTATGGGGGTGTCAATACCCTTTGCTATTAGGCCATTGGCGGATGAATCAACATGGTAAAAACAGACAAATCACAATCTAAATTACAATTCGAGCCAAGAAAATCAGTAGCGGCTCCTAGAGGGAATTCTGCCGGGCGGTGACGCAGGGCGGGGGGTAGTAAAGTCCGGATTATGGCTGAAAGGAGGCATAATAAGGTCAACCGGCGCCAATGGGGGGAAGCTGGAAGAATGGGTGATCCGGTTCTTCCGACATTCAGCACCCAGGCATGGCGACAAGGAAATCATCCTAGACTGTACACAACGGGCTGGGAGGCCGGCCAACAGTGCTGGGCAACAACAAGACATTCTCACTTGCCTCCACTCCTACCAGCAAAAAGAGACCATAATGAGAGCGACTCAAGATGAGGCGACCATTGCCTTTGAGGGACCGCAGGTTAAAGTCTACCAAGACTTGTTGTCGCTCACCCTGTAACAGCGGAAAGCCCTGTAACCGGCCACAACGTTCCTGCGATACAAAGGAATTAGATACAGCTGGGGTCACCCCTTCAGACTCTCTTTCGTCTGGAACAAGGAGCTACATGCGGTCAGAGGCCTAAAAGAAGCACAAGAGGTTCTGGGACTTGAATTAGATGATGAGAACACCTTGGGTCACAGAAGGATAAGGCTGCACCACAGGACACGACGATACTGGGTCGGGGGCATGGAGGCAGAAGACTGAAACCTACCAAACCCTTGGAGCTGAAGAGCCAGAAGTAGAGGGAAGCTCTCCTTCGACAGCTACAGAATCAAGAGGAGACTGGAGACCCCCTGAGTGTCTGATCATGGAGAGACAGCCTGCCTTGACCCACAGAGGCAACAGCAGGTAAACACACCCTGGGAAGACTACATTGGTTTTGGCAAGCGGACCCACTTCCTCTGAAGAGATTACTGACGGTCGACCATATGGACCCATGCACGATAGTGCGATACTCGCCAGTTTACAGGCAAATCTTCGTTTTATCTATCCTTTCTGCTCTTTCCTTTTCTTACTCCTCTTCTTTCTCTTTCACCTACTATGGGTGTCTGGGATCTCCCTTACATAGGGTGGGGAGGGACAACTGTCAGGTGAACCAGGGGTGTACCGGACCACTGGGGGTACTGATATACAGCCACGAAGAGAAGGGCTGCAACAGCTGGGGCGATATCCCCTTTCTAAGAAGCTCGAGACACACACCTATTGGTTGCTAAGCTGGATACAATACACATTCTTGGGTACCAGATGGGGACCTGACTTTTGGGTCACCACTACCCCCCACGGCCAGGGACTGGGATGGAAGGAAAGTGGCTCCTCACTGACCACACTGCAAGGGCACATTGGGCCCTGAGTTGGGGATGGCTGGGTAGGCATAAGTACATATCACCTGAAGGTCCCCACGCTCACCCTCTCGCACCTCCCCAACCCCCACGTCAACTCTTAGAGTCCTCATTTTAAGTTTTAATGGTCGGGTCTCAACACGCCTATTAAGTGACGGTCGCTCCTTATGCTGCTTAGGGACACCAAATGTGACATCTGCTTATTGCAGGAAACCCACTTGTTGCCCGACGATTGGAAACGCCTCCGATCCAAGTTGTTCGACAGGCAGTACTTCTCAATGACAAAGAAAACGGAAGGGGTAGCCATCCTCTTGGACACACACTTTCCAAGAATAGTGCGGATGGTCCATGCTGAAATACCAGGCAGACTGTTGGCACTACGAATATCAATAGGAGCCTACACATACACAATAGCATCCATATAAAGCCCGAATGAGCAGCAAGAAGGCTTTCTTTGTGACACACTGAACACCACTCTCGAAAATCCGGACGAAGACCTGATTTTGGGGAGCAACTTTAACACTGTACCAGACTCACACCTCGATGGGTCAGTGTTGCGAACAGGACACTCGGGCTCACTGTCGGACCCCATGACTCAGGGACTGGGGGAAGTGGGCTTGACAGACACCTGGAGGACATCGCTCCCCACCGCACAGGAATACATGTTTTTCTTGGTGGCACACCACACATATGCACGTATAGATTTATTTTGGACATCGCCTTGGATCACAAGATGCACAAAGATGTCACTATAGGGACTGCTGCCCTTTCGGACCACTCGCCAATATCCCTGTTGCTGCACTTGCCTGGAGGGACCCCATATCGGAGAATGTGGAGCTTAAGTCATAACCTACTTACATACGAGCCTAATGTTACCATGATACGAGCAACTATACAGTCTTATCTGGTGACTAACAATGACAGTTCGGTCCCGGTCCCCTTGGTATGGGACGCACTGAATGCTGTCATTAGAGACAGATTCCTGGTTATCGCGGCGGGAGTTAATAAGGACAGGAGAGACAAACGAGAACAACAAGAGACACAGGTCAGGGAACTAGAGGGAGTCCATTGCAGCATGGGTGCGGTCCAGGCACGAAGACAGCTTTAAGCCGCCCCTAGGCAGCTGAGAGCCTTAGACTGCGACAGAGTGGAATATGTCCTCCTGCGCACTACGCAGCGCTATTATGAGGGGGAAACAAAGCTGGGAAACTCCTGGCACACCTCCTGAGATCCCAAATGAACTTCTCTCAGCCGACATTGACATAGCGGCAGAATTCGAAGCATTCTACACAGAGCTCTACGCGGCCTAAAGCATGAGCTCGACTGATGTTGAGACCTACATCAGAGTAGCACCAGTGACACCAATTCCAACTTTAGATGTGGACAGTCTGGAGGCAAACATCCGCCCAGAGGAAGTATTATGGGCTATTCAGGGACCAGCCACTGGGAAAGCCCCAGGGGAAGACAGCTTTTCAACAGACTTCTATGAGGTCTTCTCTTCTGATCTCGTCCTGCTTCTTGTGGGCCTCTTTAACTCCTTGAGTCAAATGGGTGCTCTTACCCCCACCATGTCTATGGCCAAAGTCGTAGTGATATTTAATCCCAGTAAAGACCCACAAGAATGTGCGCTTGTGAGAAAGTGCCATCTTTCTTACCTTGGTATGCCCCCACTTTTTTTCTGAACTGCTGATGTGCTTTGACTGAGTGTGCCCTGGGTTCCTGCCAACCAGGTATCCAGGGCCTGTGTTCCTTCCCAAAAACTGTGCTGAAACTACAAACCCAATTGGCATCTCTGGCCACCTGTCAGCCCCTAGTAAATGGTACCCTAGGTACCCAGGGCATGGTGACCAGAGAAGACCCCTGAGGGCTGCAGCACTTATTGTGCCACCCTCAGGGGCCCTGTACCCTGGCACCCACAGACTGCCTCTGCAGGCTGAGTGCCTAAGTACAGAACTAAACTAAGAGTCGACATGGCACACATCCCTGTGTGCCATGCCCACAGAACCCACTGCCCCAGCATACTTCGGTCACCCCTCTAGCTGGGTGCCCTATGCCAGAGGTGTGGGCACAGGTGCATGAGCCCTGTGCCCCTACAGTACCCAGGGCCATTCCTGGGCACTGTAAGTGCAGTGATGCCATTAAGAGTATATGGTGCTGGGAGGTTGTCATTACTAACTCCACAGCACCATAATCGCTACACTGAAGACTGACAAGTTTGGTACCAAACTTCTCAGCACATTAAACCCGCATTGATGCCAGTGTGGGATTTAATGTAAAATGCACCAGAGGGCATCTTAGAGATGCCCTCTGAAATCCTAACCTACAATCCACGTCTGGGATGAGTGGCTGCAGAGGCTGCCAAACAGCAGACATGTTGCTCTACCCCTGGGTGGAGAGCCCCCCGCTCTCCTGGGCCTGCAACAATGCACATCCTGGGCGAGGTGCTATGTCTCCTCCCCAGGATGGGCAGGGGGAAGCTTCAAAGGCATGCCGCCTCTGTGAGCTTCTCAAGGCCATTTGCTGTACCCAGCAACTGGCCCCCACCAGTCCTAACCCCCAATCTGGCGGGAAGACTGGGGGGAAAAATACGTCAGGAAGGGGGGGGTGCCAGCCTGTGCCAACCCCACCCCTCAGGTGGGGGGAGACGAGGTGAAGCACGACCCCGGGCTCCGGCCATCTTGAAGATGGGGAGCCCTGCCCAATCCCGGCTAGGCTCCTGCCCCTCCCACAGGAGAGGAGCAGGCTACGGGGTGTACTCACCCCAGGACAGGGACCCCTTGGTCCCTGTCTTTGCCCTACCTGTAACACCCCTAAATTCAGTGTTTAGGGGCTCCCCAGAACTTCCATCCTGAGATCCCGATACAAAAAGAAAGAAGATCAAGAATAAGAAGCCCCGCCGTGCAGCTGCTAAAAACAGGACGACAACAACTGACTTGGCCCCAGCCCTACCGGCCTGTCAATCCTGGAACCTGCTCCTGCCTAATCCCGGTGACTCCAGCGGACAGCAACCCTGGGACACTTAGAGGACCTGCCTGCCTTGACCCTCTTAAAGACTGGGACTCCCATCAGCAGAGGCTCTGCTGCAACAACCCACCTGGTGCCAGCCAGGAAGCTCCGGACCAGCCCACTCTGTACCCGCCGAGCCCGGGCCGGGTCCAACCGAACCAAGACCACCAGGACGTCTCCCCTGCGACTGGGACCCGAAGTCCAGTGCCAAAGATCCTCCTTGACAAACCAGACGACGCCTGCAGACTCAGAACCAGGGGCCACCCCAACCGCGACCAGCTGAGGGTAAGCTTTTCCGACACCCAAAGACACCCCTGCACCCGGCGCCCTACAGCCCCCTGTGCCTCCCTTTGGGGCACCTACTTGTGCTCCAAGATCCCAACTTACCTCTCCAAGTGCTGGTCACCCCTGGAGAGTCTCCGCCCCCGAGCCTGCAGTCTTTGTTCCTTTTTGACCTTTCCCATTGGATAACATTGAGCGCCCAACGGCTCAAAAGCACCCTGCACCCAGCCGTCCGAGTCCCGCTGGCTGTGCCACCTTTGTCCTATCCTACGTCCCCCATTGCCCCAGCTCCCACAGACGCGTGGCCTGCTAGCCAGCATCCACCAACCGAAGGCCCCCTTTCCCTCATTGGATATCATTGGGCCTAACTACTTCTGCACCCTGTGCTGCTGGGGCTGAACCAACTGTACCTACCTGACCTTTGGGGACCACTGAGTCTATGCCCAGAACCATAACTTCACCAGCCAAGTACTCACCTGGAAACCAGTAACATTGACCAATTTTGACTCGAAAATTTTCTAAGTGTGAAGTTTTGAAAACTGAAAATATTTATATAAAATTTGCCGAATTCCGAAGTACTCACCTGTGATCAGGGGAGAAGCCAGTATTGTACCTTTCAGCCCAGTACTGAACCGCCAAAGTAATACTTACCAGGTTTACTAGTAATCTGTATTTTTTCCATGGGAACCCATTGTCTGCTTCTCTATGAAATTTCTTCTAAGTGTCTACTTTTGAAAACTTGGAATATTCTTTAAAAACCATACGAAATACTGAAACGCAATTACCTACCTGTTTTGAGTTAAGACCCCAGTGCTGGCCATAGGAGACCAGTGCTGGATTTGCAAAAGTAACGCAAGCGTACTTTACCTGCAACCTGAATTATCTCCCATTGAATAACATTGTCAGATTTACATTGAAAAGTTTCGAAGTGTGAACTTTTAAAACAGCTTTATATTCATGAAAATTCATTACAGTAACAAACGTTTTTGCTAATCTGGTTTCAGCTTAGACCCCAGGACTGAATCTAGGATTTAGACCTGGAACTGCTAAAGTAATCTACACTGTAATTAACTGTACTTTTAAGATAATAATCCATTGAGCTCAATGCTAAAGTGTGTCTAGACTTGTGTTGCCTTCAGCAACCCCTGTACCTATTGTGTTCACATACCTTATTGCTTCCTTGCAAAGTAATTACATGAAAGTATTCATACCTAGCAAAGTATATTTTTATGCCTGTTGGTTCTAAAAATAAAACAACTATATCTTTGGATATAACAACCATTAGCCTGGAGTTCAGTCTGAGTGTGTGAAATCTTTTGCTCACTGAGTGTGTACAACAAATGCTTTGCACTGCCCTCTGGTACTGCCTTACTGCTCGACCAAGCTACCACTTTGGAGAGTAAGGTCAGTCCTGACTTTAACCTCTGGGGTTTGTGGACTCTATACACACTGTACTTCCTTATTGTCCAGTGTGTATAGAGCCACTTTCTCACAGTGTTCTACCATCAAATCTCCTTATTGAATGTGGACCTAAAGATTTTTACTAGTATACTGGCTGGCCGCATCACACCTCATATACAGGGCCTGGTAGACCCGGAACAGTCTGGTTTTATACAGGAACGTAACTGCAGCGATGGCTCCAGACACTTGTGTCACCTTTTGGACAAAACCCAGCACCTCCAGCAGCCTACGATACTCCTGTCGGTCGATGCCAAGAAGGCATTTGACGGGCTACACTGGCCATATTTACGACAAGTCCTCCAGAGATTCAGTGTGGGCAGGCTCTACTTACTCTGGGTAAACTGCATAAATAATGGACCGGAGGCTCGCAAAAGGGTGAACAGGATAGCGTCCCGACCGGCTGCGATTGCAAGAGGTACTCCCCAAGGGTGCCCCCTCTCATCTTTACTCTTTGTGCTCTATATGGCGCCGTTTGCCGAACATATCAGACACTGCCCCAATGTCACCGTTATTAGGATGGGAGACAGGGAACACAAAATTTCCCTACACACAGATGATGTGGTGGTCTTCCTCATGCCGCGGCTGCACTCTCTGCCCCCCCCCCCCCCTCTTGGGAGGAATGGATGCATAAGGCAAGGTCTCAGGCTTCAAGGTCAACATCCAGAAGACACTGGCTCTCAGCCTCACTCCGCCTACAGCAGAACAGCAACAAGTGACCGCCTGATTTCTGTTTGCATGGGCCCATATGGGCATCCCGTATCAGGGACTACAGATTTTCCCCAAGATTGAGAGGACGGTCCCAACAAACTACTCATCTCTCTTAGGAGGGACCCGCCGGGAGCTTCTTAGCTGGAAAAAGCACAACATGTCATGGTTGGGTAGATTAGTGGCCATTAAAATGACCCTCCTGCCTTGCATCCTGTATGTGATGCAAACACTTCCATTGATCCCTCCGCCCCACCTGTTATCCCAAATACATCACCTAATTGAAAGCTTTATATGGGGGGGAAGAATGCCAGCATGGCGAAAAGCCAGACATATCTGAGCCAAGCAGACAGTGGCCTTGGGGTTCCACAACTGGAGGAATGATTTCAGGCAGCGCAATTGTGCTATATGACAGAATGGTACAAACTGGAGTCGGTGAAACAATGGTGCTTCATAGACAGAGAAATCCCAGGCATGCACATATGGAAAAAACCCTGGCTCCTTAAGAGATGTCGCCCGGTGGGGATGTATATTTCACCAGTGCTGCGGGCTGCCACGGGTGCTTGGGACAGAGTACAGGAATGCTTTGGCCTCCATCTCGATGTTGCCCCTGACTCCCTTCATTAGTAATCCGGACTTCCCTCCAGCTTTGGACGAAAATAGTCACCTTAAGTGGCAAGAAGCCAACTGCAAAAGAATAGGTGACTTAAAATGTGGAAAGGATCACGCAAAAAGGCAGTTATTGTAGATTAGCTTCAGCTTATTCCAGATAAGAAGAAAACCATCCAGGTGCCAGCCAGTACAGCAGACAGTGTAGGTTCCCATGTTGTCATGACAGTATGACATTTGAGGCATCACAGGAATAGAATGCCACAGTGACCTCTTTGACGAAAAAGGGATTATGGATTTCCCACAACTTATGTTAGGTTTTTAAATCCCCAAAGTAGCCTACTGGCAATACCTAGCAATCCGCCACTGTGTGACCCAACCACACGTACAACCCCACGCTATCCACCCCCTCACTAAATTGGATTTATGGTTCATAACCCACACCTCAGACAAACACTTGCTATCAGACATATATGCATTCCTGAACAAACCCAAAAGTAGCTGCAAATCCCGGCGCAGCGCAGATGGGAATCAGAGATGGAAAAGAAGTTCTCCCCAAAAGAATGGCAGGATATTATCCATAGAGCAAGGGCCTCCTCCTGTAGCACGTGTGGAAAGGAAATGTTTCTAAAAATAGCACATTATTGGTATTATACCCCAGTCAGAACGGCACTATGGAAACGTGGCGGGAATGATGGATGCTTGCGCAACTGTGGGCAACAAGGCACACTTACACATATCCTATGGCAGTGCCCGAAAATACAGGCCTACTGGGAAAATCATACAAGATATTTACATCATACATCAAACAGAAATCCCAAGACTTCTCAGCTTCACCCTACTCTGCCTCCCTAACCGTCTCACTTACCCACTTAAGTCCGGCCGAATGAAAGCAATCACTCTAGCACTGGGCATGACCAAACACTGTTGTTATCTATACAAATCAATAAAAAGATTTAAACCATAAAGTATGACCTGCAATTTGTGTGGTCAAGGTCACCAACTGGTTCATGCTATCAAATAAACATAATGATTCTTTATTCTTGGCATCTCGAAAAGATCATTGAAACCATCTTAGATTGTAAAATTTGAGTAGTGAATATTGGACTCTAATAAGAAATTTAAGGTATTTAGAAACTGTGCCTTTGGCCCCGATGGTCTATAAATTAACACTCCATGAAATGTCTCAAAGGAATGCCTCGCTGTTGTCTAGTTGGAAAGGTTCGAAGGTGAGTTCAAAAGAGTTGGGATAAATTACAGCTATAAATCCTCCCCGTTAACCAGTTTGATGTAACCTACAGACTTCATAACCGACCGTTGGTAGGTGTATTACACGGTGAGATCTCACAACCACATCATAGAATACACTCCATTTCCTCACAATCACAAGCTTCCAATAGAAGTCATCAGAGCGTCATCCTGGGGTAGTTTTACTGATGGCTCTAGAGTGATTGCATTTAAAAATATTTCATCCTATACACATACTCCTGTATGGTTTTGGATGACTTACTCCAGATAATTACTAGAATAGCCCTGACGTAGTCATCGGATGACTTCAGAATGACTCCAGGAGGTCTTCTTTTTTTACTTGGGCTGTGCTACAGTGTACCCTTGTGGGTGCAGAGTGAGAGGTGTGTCCCTATAAGTGGGGAAGCAGCGGGCCCCTGTGAGTACAGGAATGAGTGACGTGAGTGCAGGGGTGAGTGAATTGTGAGCTGTACACATGTAAGAGTGAATGATGAGCAGTCCGCTCACATGAGGGAGGTCAAGAGTTGTGCGTGTTTGAGTGCAGAGTACAGCAAATTAAGGCCTGACTTATTGGCATCACCTTTGCTTTTTAACTTTTTAATATTACTCTTAATTTTGATTTATGCAATTTTGAACTTTATTATGCACTTTTAGCAGAAGTACTTAACAATTGCATCCAAGTGATGAATCTATGTAACTGGAGGATGAATGCTGTGCTCTAAAAACAAATATCGGTACATATGAAAGAGGGGTCCCAGTTCACAGTCTATACGACAAAGTAAACAATTCAAAAGTATCATATAATTATAAAATAAAATAAACACAAGGATTATATAAAGGTCAGACACACTGTTATTTAATCACAATGTGTAAAAAGTGAATAAAGCGTATACCTTCAGCATATTTGTATACAGTAACATTGGTGCCCCAGGGAGTGAAAAGGTATAGATGTGCAAGTGAAGAAACAAATAGTAAGAAGATGTCCTGCGTGAACGATAGAGGACTAATCTTTAACTTCACAATGATAATTGGCGGTCGGTGATAACCCAAGGCCAACAAATAATACACAATAAATGAACACTTCACTATCAGAATAAACCATGCATATTGCTCATCAACATATTTTTGTGTTTAAGATGGGGTCAGCTGGTAGGGGGGAGAAAGAAAAGTCGACGTTTCGACCCCAAGGCTGTTGCTAGGTAACGATATAACCTTAGAGCGGGGTCTTCATCAGGACGGTGATGGAAGGGGAAGGGGCTTCAGTTATCCTAATACAATGAAAAGCCACGAGTTGACGAAACGGCAACTAAAAAATAAAAAAATGCAAAACCCAATGAATGGTCAATGGACAATTACCGTGTGAAAGAAACATCACTAAGATTGGGCCATCCGGCTCCAAATTGGCGGAGAGTGACGATCTGGTATATATACAAGAAAAGCGCATGTTTTTATCATGTGCCCAGGGGGATTGAATCATGTACAGGAATGAATACGATTCAAAATACGTGAAAACTCACGGTCAGTGGTATCAATCTGGAAAACATAATATATATTTCAAAATACTGGCGCTTTCATCTGAAGTAGCTGCATGTGAAAACATTAAAAACACGGAGGGAGCAACATTATGAGCGAAAAATTAACAAATGTAGCAAATATTGTGAAGGAATCTCGAAAACAGGCCAAGCACCACTCACTTGGGGTAGCCTAGCCGGTCTAGATTCAGGTAATGGGAAGACCTCAATGTTCGCCGCAGCCGCGGTCGATAGAGTCTCTAGAAAATGGTAAAAAATTTGGAGTGATACGTGAGCTGATCCTTTGTGGATCGTAGCTCGAGTACAGGAATAAACTCATGGGAGTAACTGTGAGAACGCATACCTGGTTTGGTAGAAAAGCAACCTTCGATTAATCAAGGGGATCTGTGTACGCCTCCTGAGTCGGCAAACGAGTGAGAACTCTGCTGCATCAGGTAATGAAGGTGAGCGTTGCGTCGGACGAGTGCACGTGGACTAACGCAAGATGCATATGAGAATGGTAGAAAGACTTTGTAAAACCATGCCAAACAAAAGGAAAGAAATTGAAAGCCGATAATGCCAAAGTTGGTATTCCCAGTGCAAATAAAAGATCGTAACGCCCCTTTGAATCAAAGGGGCGTTCATCCACTATATTGATTGTTTGCATCGTGTCACGGAGGTAAGCTCTGGTATTTTCAACCAAACAGCTTTTGGTAACGTGCGACATCGTGTCCTTATACACAAGCATTCCTCAGGTCTCTGCACTAGATGTTGTACAAAGAGCCCTTGATCAAAGAACGCACCTGTGCCGGTCCCCACAGAGTTTATTATTGATTTACTTAGAATTGCCATTATGAAAAATTTCTTTATTTTTAAAAAATGAGTTCTTTCTCTAAACCAAGGGAGTTGCCATGGGCGCTGCATTCACTCCAGATCTTGCAATCATTTTTATGGCCGACTATGAGGAGCACTATGCATTCAACGACTCAAACCCATTCAGCCAAAACATAGACCTATGGGTTCGTTACATAGACGACGTTCTTTTGATCTGGACTGGAACAACGTCAGACCTACAGTACTTTCATATCTGGCTGAATGAGAATAGCCCTGACATCAAGTTTACAATATAATCGCACAACAAACGTATTGATTTCCTTGATATCAAAATCTTTGAGGATGATGGCTGACTCCGAACTACTCTCTTCAGGAAGCCAACAGAACGGAATTCCTTGTTGCAATACAGCAGCCACCATCTGCGAGGGCTTAGGGACAACTTACCCTTTGGGCAGTGTGAGAAGTTGGCCTGGTATATGATGCTCACTAGTTCTAGTGATCACCTTGTACCATGCCAAGCAACCCTTATGATGATCGGTTGTGAGTCAACCTTATAGACCAGTTATCCTAGTGGTAACGAGAACAAAGCAGTCTTAGGCTAAACTCTGAAAGGCATGTGAAGCAAGCTGTTTTACCATATGCAACCCCCTTGAATACCAAATGAAAGGACACCACACAGATATATATTGAAAATATATATATATTTATTAACTACAAATATCCCCTATCTCTCTTTATGAGCACAGAAGCACAAGCGTTAAAACAAAACACAGTTAAAATACACAAAAGTTGCACAATATGGATGAGCCCTAGGGGCCACCTAAACCATATACTAAGAAAGTGGTATAAGAGATACCAATCGAAAAGGAAACAGGCCTAGGGCCTTGGGAATCGGTGGAGCTGATCGGGACTAGCAGGGACTAAGTCGGGAAAGGCCCGCGGGACTCGGGTGCAGTGTTTAAAGTGCACGCACTCACCAATGCATTGTCTATGGTGCGTAAAAGTTACAAAGTTAGTTATTTAGGAACCTTCCGAATGACCTAGAGGAGTGAAACTTAAGACACAGACACTAGAGGTGTGTACCAGTGTGGGAACACCGGCGTTGCTGAGTTACCTCACCCACAGGACGCGGGTGCATAGGGTCAAAGTAGTGTCGGGTTTCGTCACGCTGGTCGATGGTGCTTGGAGCTGAATATGCTGCAGGCGGCTCGATGTGAAGAGTTCCGGTGGATCCAAGGGTGGATCTGAAGTGGTGAAGACCTGAAAGCAGAGGGGACAATGTTAAAAGTCACTAGCCAGTGACCACAGTGGAACCAGATTGGAACCAGGCGATGTTGGGTGCAAACAGGCGATGAGGTATAGCTTCTCTCTGCAGCCACGTAGACACGAGGGGTCGAGGACGTCCAGGAGTCGATCACGAGCTGTCCCACGCAGGCTTCTCGCTGTTGGCGGTGTCGACAACTTGATTGGAGCAAACAGGCCTTGGCTAATGCAAGCCACGCAGGAATCGAAAAAGGCTTATCACTCGGACCAGCAAGGTCAGAGCAGGTGCTCCCTTTTACAGGAGCGAGGGCAAGCCTGGAGCAACCAGACCCGCAGTGTAGTTTGTAGGTTTCGTCGCCAAGATGGCCGCTGACCATGTGGCAAGTGGCCGGGATGGCGCATCGAGTGGCACGATGCAAAAGGGCCCCACGCAGATCGTGGAGATGCTGGGGGGCTGATCTTCGGTGCAAGGGCTGCTCGGTGGTGGGGCTTCTCAGTCCTCAAAGTACAACATCGAGAGTGCCTCGGATGCTGCGCAGTCAGCTTCTCGGGGGTCTTTTAAGAGGTCTGGTCCCATGTCTCTCGGTGCCTCCACGGGTCCCTTTTTTGCAGGGAATGTGGATCGGGCTGTGAGAAGTCTGGGAGTCTGGGTCTTGTCAGGCTCTGGGCTCGGGCTCCGGCGGGAGGCTGCGGCAAAGCAGACGTCGAGTTGCTGGATGGTGCCTGTGTTCACAGGGTGGCCACTCCTAGGCCGCAAGGGAGATGCTCTTCAGTCTTCTGTGCAGCAGAATGTCGAAGTCCAGTCATCTTCTTCGTTTAAAGTTGATTCAGGATGATCTCAGGTGCTATGGCACTGCTCCCACTCTGAGGGGTGGATCACCTACTAGGTGCCTCCTCTGGGTGGGACCAAGAAGGGGGGCGGTTACACCCCCTTTCCTTTGTCCAGCTCCTCGCCAGCCCTGGGTCTGGAAAGTCCCAGGACCGGTTTGGACTGGCTTATGCACGGGGACACCTTGTGTGCCCCGGGCATGTCTGATTCTATTCAGCCCTGTCCTACCCAATACACAAAATCCTGTCTGGGGTGGTGCTCGCACCTCCCAAGGCAGGAAACCCTTTGTCCAAGCCTCCCTCGCTGGAAGGACTCCCAGCAGCAGGAGGTCAGACTTGTGTCTGTGGTGGCAGTATCCATTTTGTGATGCTGAGGCTCTGGTTAACTTTAACCGGGGTTAAGGCTATGTACATGTCGTGTCCCTCTAGAAAGGTGGAATGCTATCCCCGTCGACAGAACTGTCGAGGGGATAGTATTCCAAATCGTATGACACCTTACTCGAGCACTCTGCCTCCAGGATTGATGAGGCCTTCCATAGGAGTGGCTGATAGGAACATATGTGTCTAGTTTAGGTTAGGTATAGGTATACTACACCTAAGCAAGAGGTGATTACACCAACTTGCCCTAGCTGAGTGATCAGCCAGTTGTGTCAAATATGGAGGCCAGGCCAGGGGTGGCACAATACATGCTGCAGCCCCTGGTAGGCCTTGGCTACACCTATGCCCTGGGAACCTATGGTACACTGTTACAGGGGCCTATAAGGTGAACCAGTTCCAATTGTGTATGCACCTAGGGTACATGGAGTCCATTTTAAGGAGAGAGCAATTAGTCTGGGGCCCTGAATAGCAGGATCCCAGGTCAACTATGTCAAAAACCAGCTAAACACCAGGCAAAAAGTTTGGGGGTAACCATAGTCAGATATCCACCTTCCTACAGGCAGTTCCTGCGTTTACGCAGGAACTGCTCACCGAAGGCAGACTACATGACAGAATCAGAGGAACTCACTTATCGTCTACAAGAACGGGGATATCCTGCCAGACTCATCAAATTTCGTGCAGACGCTGTCTGCGAGGTTCTCTTCCCCCCATTTCTTTTTTCCTAAATAATTTGGCTAATATTTAGCTATTGCAGAATGGTAGATAAAGACATTCTCTCGTACACTGAGGACTACATTAAACAATTACTCCATGATCCAGCAAACAAATTCTTATCCCCGAATATACCTCCTATTGACTTTTCCCTTAACGATAAGATCAGCCAACTTGAACGTTTGGAGAAGAAACTCATTAGAACCAAACTACATGGCCATTTCCTGGCACAGTGCCTACAGTCTAATATCATTCCGGTTGGATTACAAGTGAAGGTAGAACCAGCGATATTCGTTGACATCCCAAAGTTCAGGAAAGGATTTAGCTTTGTCGCTAACAATTGCTCCAGCCATTGGATGGTGCTTGGGATCGAGACTGCGGCTGAACAAGTCCAAGCCCTCACCAAACTAATATCAGACCTAAAGGCCGAGATCTCCGGCGACACAACACTCACCAATTCCAAAGAAGCTCTGACCAAATTGGTCGCAACTCTTCAGGATTTTGAAACTACCACCATAAAGAAAAAACTAGAGAAGCTTGCCCGTGACATACGAGCGTACGACAAAAAGAGGACATACCCTTATCTTCAGGAGGAATACTATCGTCAAGACAATCAAGGGCATTTCACCAGCCGTGGAAGAGGTGGTTTCAGAGGAAGACGAAATTACACCACTTTCTCTGATTCATCCTACAGCTCAGGCGAGGATTGTGAACAAGCAGGTGCTAGCAGCGGTTACGGCTACCAGGATTCATACGGCCCAGCATATCCCCCAACTTTTTTAGGACGAGGAGGATGGAGACCACCTCGGGCAGAGGGAACAATTGGAACAAAGGCAGTGGCCGGGGCCAACAGAATGCAGAATCATCCTGGGACAACGGACGAGGGAGAGGTACGAAACAGGTTCATTTCCCTCAGGAGGAACATGGAGAGAGGTCCACCCGCAGGAAGAATTACAGGTGGTAAGACCACCTAATAACCCTGTCATTAACATTTCTACACACAATCTAAATGATAACGAAATCAAAGTACTTAGTCGTGGATTATCCTTTGTACCGACATCCCTACCTCATATTTTCACAACCATTGCTGAATTGCACAGTTTCTTCCGCAAAATCAGACTGAGATATTTTTTCAAGGACCAACCATCGAAACCCTCCGGTACGCCTACTGGCCTTCGAACACCTTCGACTTTTGTACCTCCTACGTATGCCATGACTAACAGGATATTGGCATACGAGAGTCTGGTTCTTCAAGATGTCAAGAAAATTCTGAATGAGAAAAAGTATTCCAAGTACAACATCAGCAGAGCCGAGAGACTAGCTGTATCATCTCTTAAAGACAACAGGAGCATTATAGTCAAGCCGGCTGACAAAGGTGGCGCCATTGTCCTTCAGGATGTGGTGAAGTACAAGGAAGAAATCATGAGACAACTCGAAGATGGGATTAGTTAAAGAAAACTACCAGGGGACCCATCAAAAGACCTTGCTCTTGAGATCCTCAAAGTCACCAAGGAAGACTTAGAACAAGGTTTTCTGTCAGAGCAAGAATATCAATATTTGAACCAAAGGAATCCACGCACACCAACCATCTACACTTTTCCCAAAGTCCATAAGAACTTACAGAATCCTCCGGGCCGACCCATTGTTTCCGGCTGCAGCTCCATATTGGAACCCCTATGCCGGTATATAGATTTTTTTCTTAAGCCTCTGGCTGAAGAAACAGGAACATACCTTCGAGACACCATGCACACAATCAATATAGTGGATGGATGGCCATTTGATCCTAACAACGAACTACTGGCCACCTGTGACATTGTGTCACTGTACACCAGTATACCACAGGAAGAAGCCCTAGTAGTGGCTACTATGGCATTGGACAAACGAGAGGCACCGGTAAGGGTTCCAACTTCTTTCATTATCCTGCTGTTGAGAATCGCGATGATGAAAAAAAAAATTCTATTTCAGAACTCTTTTTACCTGCAGACTAAGGGAGTTGCCATGGGGGCTGCTTATGCCCCCGATCTGGCAATAATTTACATGTCCACCTTCGAGACTTTTTACATTCTCAATGATTCCAACCCCTTCAGGCCCAACATACGACTATGGATGCGATACATAGATGATATCCTTTTTGTTTGGGAAGGCATGGATATCGAAATCACTAACTTTTTCACCTGGTTGAACAACAAATCACAGGATATCAAATTCACTATTCAATTCGATAAAACTCGAATTGATTTCCTTGATCTCTCAATCATCGCTGAGGAAGGAGTACTGCATACGACTCTCTTTAGAAAAACTGCAGAACGCAACTCATTGCTTCAATACACAAGCCACCATCCTAGGAGCCTTAGGGACAATTTGCCCTTTGGACAATTTTTGAGGGTCAGACGAAATTGCAGCAAAAAAGAGGATTACATGGCCCAGTCAGAAAATTTGATGAACCGCCTCATCGAACGCGGTTACCCCAAACGGCTGACAAAAAAAAAAAGCTCGAAAAAGGGCATGGTTCAATCCCCGCGAGACATTACTTCAACCTCAGGAACGAACCCAAAATGAAGACAAACGACTGATATGTGTTACCACTTTTTCAACCAAAAGTAATAAGATCAAGAAAGCTGTGAATAAACATTGGACAATAATATCAGAGGATGTGGGATGTGAATTCCCACCCCTACATTCATTCAAGAAAGCTAAAAACATACGTGATCATGTTGTCTGCTCATTCTTAGATAACTGTGCGACGCCTACCATCACGTCCCTTTGGAATCTACCCCCCATTGTGGGACATTTCAAGTGTGGAAGCTGTAAGGCATGTCCATCCACCATCCAAACCAAGGAACTTACTTTCAAACATCACCGAATAAAAATGAAAACGCACACTAACTGTAACACAGCCGATGTTATTTACTGCATAATATGTCCCTGTGACTTAATCTATGTTGGCCAGACGCAACAACGCATCAAAGTGCGTTTCCTACAACACTGTAGCCGAGTCAGATGCCAAGTGGTGGGGGCACCAATAGTCGAACACTATGCGAAAGAGAACCACACTCCAGAGTCCCTGAGATGGACCGTACTGGAACATGGGAAACTGGGCCCCAGAGGAGGAAACATTGCCCCGGTCCTCAACGTTAGAGAACTGAAATGGATACAATTATTCGACTCAGTACAGAATGGTCTTAATGAGTTCAAAAGTAGCTTTGCCCAACTCGCACTTCTTTGATTTACCTTTCTGACTATCCTTTCTGATAATCCAATCATCTGTCTCCTACGTTTCTGAAATACGAATTAAGTTATTGAGCTGTGCATTTTTACCAACCTGCACGGTAGGTACATGCACCACAAGGTCTTAATTCAGGTTTGATGATTACATCAGTGACTCTGGTTGTGTTGTTCTGGTATAATTGACCAATTATGTGTTCCGATTGACAGTATCTATGTTCACACAACAATGTCGAGGTAAACGTCCACCCCCTTGGATCACTGCACACATGTTTTACTAATATGCAAGTTAGGTACTTGTAGCGGTTTGATCCAGGTAGAATATCACCAATGATCTATCAGTTACTTTGGCTACCGCTATGCATCTTTACCACCCTGTGCGGTAGGTACATGCATTAGTGCAATCCCTATCTACATAAATAATCTAGCGTATGTTTTTTGAAATTCACCATTAAGGTGGTTCCACACACATGAATGTTGGAGTACATGTACCAGCTGTAAACAGACAAGCGTTTGCCGTTTTTGATTAATTTCGATCTATTCAACGCTGGGGTTTGTATCGCCCGATGGCCTCTCGGCCATCATGCTAGTATCCGCAGAGAGCGTCCTTGGTTGCCTGGCAACCCTTGTAGCAGTCCTTTTTCAGTATCCATCATAATCCTTACTTTAGACGTAGCTCTGCCCCCATCTTTTGACTTCCTGGTTCCCAGAGCTGTCTCCATTGAACGCCACGAGAACCTTCGTATGCAGAAGCATATCCGATAATAAGGTAAGCTCGGCCGCCTATCTGTGAATAAAACTTCCAGAAACCCTGCTGTTCCAGTACTCATGGGGCCGTGCTTTTCTTTTCCTTCTTTCAGAACCCGATCCGATGAATGCGATCGCGATCTGCTACTTGAGGTAACCAATACTTTCCTTAATGTGTGTGTAGCAAATGTGTAATGCCCCTGGCTTTATGGATTCTAATCACAGTCCCTCTAATTTTTAGAACAATTTTCGAGGTGAACCCTACCTTTCTGGATGGTCCCTGTCCTGGTCCACCTCCGCAAAGGTAAAAACGTGCTTGGGTTCATGTCAGTCCCTCAGTGTACTTCCATTAATGTGCCCAAGCGATGACCACGCTTAGGTCATTTGGATTTTATACCCTTCTGAGTCTTTTTCCCTATTCTTTCTCCCTAGGAGGTTTGCCCACCATCCCCTTGTCCTGATGAAGACCCGCTGCGTAAGGGAAAAATACCCTACAGTTCAATAGGGTCGAAACGTAGACTTTCCCCTTGACCTTACTCCTATGGTTAATCAGGATTTATACAGCCTAATAAGGAGATATTGTTCCTTGTGACTTAAAACAATGACAAATGAATTTCGCTTTATGGCTCCTAAAATACGGAGATCAGCCTAATATGTATATATTGTAAATTATTTACTGTTTATACTCTGTCACTTTTGTTCACCGAAAATCCCTCACTTCACATCCCCCCCTTCCCTATGTGGGCACTTGAAATTCTTGATAAAGTAATAAGTAAAGAATTTTCAAAAAATTGCAGAACCATACAATGGTTGAAATAGGTACGTTGTGAAATAAAACATTGTTTCCTCATTTTTGCTTCTTCTTTTTTCAACTGTTTTTTACCTATCTATATTGTATATAAATCTATTCTCTCTGTCCGGGATCCCTCTGTTCATAATAATCATTACCCAGGTCCCAGTGACTATTTTTGGGTCTAAACCCTGTGTTCATAGCAGACTCATCAAACGGGCACGAAAGCGTGCATGGTACAGCCCGAGAGAGGACCTGCTACAACCGAGAGATAGAAGTGATCCCACCACTGAACGGATGATTTGTGTAACAACTTTCTCGACTAAAAGCAATGCTATCAAAAAGTCGTGAATAAACCCTGGGCACTCATTTCCGATGACATCCAACAACATGCACTTCCCCTCCATGCATACAAACGAGCGAAGAACATAAAAGACCAAGTTGTCCATTCATTCCTTGAAACTCCAGAGCCACCCACTGTATTATCGCTTTGGAATCTTCCTCCTATTCTAGGCCATCATAGATGCGGATCATGTAAAGCATGCCCAATGACAATCCAATCCAAAGAATTCATGCACAATCAACGTAAGATCACTCTGAAATCACAAACAAACTGCAATACAGTGAATGTGATATATGAAATTCGATGTCCTTGCTACCAGCTTTATGTGGGACAAACTCAACAAAAAGTAAAAACCAGAATACTGCAACACTGCAGTAGGATACGGTGTGAAGTACCAGGTGGCCCATTGGTTGAGCATTTTAAGTCACTGGGCCACGCTCCAGATACGCTGAAATGGATTGTTCTCGAGAAAGTTACGCTTGGCCCCAGAGGGGGTAATATCACTATGATCCTTAACATCCAAATGGATGCCCCTTTTTGGCTCTGTCAACAATGGTCTTAATGAATTGGAAAGCAGCAACGCACAAATGGCAACACTATCAAAATAACACGCCACTGCACTATGTTGTATATACAGGTACATGCATCAATCTCGGCATTTGCGATTCCTTAATTGCGATTTTTAAGGAATCGCAATTAAGGAATTGCAAATGCCTATGCATGAAGAAATCGCTAAATAAATTGCGATTCCTTAGAATTCCTTAATTGCGATTCGCATTTTGCGAATCGCAATTAAGGAATCCCTTCCCATTCATTCCTATGGGCCTAGAGGACCATAGGAATGAATGGGAAGACAATCTCAATTTGTGAATCGCAATTAGCTAATCGCAAATTGAGATTGCGATTTCAAGGGTGCAGGGGTGTCCAAAGGACACCCTGTTGCACCCCTGAAATCAAACAATGCACATATGTTGTGTACACACATGCCCTAAGGGCATGTGTGTGCACAACATGAAAGTTAAAAAAATGCACAAAATTGCATATTTTTAACATTTCGCAAAATTACCATGAGGTCCAACCTCATGGTAATTTTTTCTCTCTAATTGCGAAATCGCAATTTTTTTCAGTTTCATGCATTGCTTTTAAGGAATCGCAAAATTGCGATTCCTTAACCCTTTCGATGCTGATGACGAGCTCAGCTCGTCATCACCCACGGGTGTCGTGTGCTGATGACGAGCTGAGCTCGTCATGGTGCCACTAAAATGGCATTTTCCAGCACAGGGGGGGAAAACGCCCAGCAGCCATGTGGTTAAAAGCAATCGCACTTTAAAAAATCGCAAAAATAGCGATTTCTTCTCTTTTAGGATGATGCATCCCAAATAGTGATATGGGAATCGCAAACGGCCGAATTTTGCGATTCGCACCGTTTGCGATTCCTAAATCGCTTGATGCATGTGCCTGTCTGTCTTCACTAATTCGACATCCTACAGTAATTTCTGATCAAATTCGCTACACACTTTCACACATGACGTCCACACAAGTAATGGTGAGTACTTAGTAAGGGGCATGTCAACTTAATGTGTATACTTGATGTTCGCAGTTTTTATTCCTGAAAATGTGCCAGAAAATGTGACACTTTCATCCTCATGTATGAGAGATGCGTGTCTGTTCGCACAAGCTATTTGAGCCAAATTGCTGCATTAGTGTACACTATACGATACTGTCATTATACACCTGGACGCCACACCATCATGTCCTGAGAGGTGCGCGCCCATAATCTGATTTACTATTAGTTCTACATTGATATGATCTAAAAACTATGTTTTGAATTTCTGTTTTGGCATTTTTCGGCCATTAGGTAATAACTCATCCCAATGCGTGGTATTCGAGACCAATATTCTACCCTTTCCCTTGGGCTCGTCATGTTTTAAAATCTGTCTTTTCATAATTTGTTCAACCTAGAATTGCGATACACATTGTGATACTGTTAACCTGGACGCTACACCCTCATGTCTGGAGAGGTGCGCGCCCATATTGTTCTTTTGAATAATTTTGGATACAATTGTGCACTGAAAACTGATACGATCTTTTATTTGCACTGGGAATACCAACTTTGGCATTATCGGCTTTCAATTTCTTTCCTTTTTTTTAGCATGGTTTTACAAAGTCTTTCTACCATTCTCATACGCATCTTGCTTTAGTCCACGTGCACACGCCCGACGCAAAGCTCACCTTCATTACCTGATGCAGCAGAGTTCTCACTCGTTTGCCGACTCAGGAGGCGTACACAGATCCCCTTGATTAATCGAAGGTTGCTTTTCTACCAAACCAGGTATGCGTTCTCACAGTTACTCCCATGAGTTTATTCCTGTACTCGAGCTACGATCCACCAAGCATCAGCTCACTTATCACTCCGCATTTTTTACCTTTTTCTAGAGACTCTTATCGACCGCGGCTGCGGCGAACATTGAGTACTTCCCATTACCTTAATCTAGACCGGCTTGGCTACCCCAAGTGAGTGGTGCTTGGTCCGTTTTCGAGATTCCTTCGCAATATTTGCTACATTTGTTAATTTTTCGCTCATAATGTTTCTCCCTCCGTGTTTTTAATGTTTTCACAGGCAGCTATGTCAGATGAAAGCGCCAGTATTTTGAAATATATATCGTGTTTTCCACATGGATACCACTAACCGTGAGTTTTCTTGTACATGTTTCAATCCCCCTGGGCACATGATAAATACATGCGCTTTTCTTGTATATATATTACAGATTGTCACTCTGTGCCAATTTGGAGTCGGATGGCCCAATCTTAGTGATGTTTCTTTCACATGGTAATTGTCCATTGACCATTCATTGGGTTTTGCATTTTTTAATTGCCAATGGCTATTCATTGTTTTAGGATAACTGAAGCCCCTTCCCCTTCCATCACCGTCCCGATGAAGACCCCGCTCTAAGGTTATATCGTTACCTAGGAACAGCCTTGGGGTGGAAACATCGACTTTTCTTCCTTCCCCCCCCTACCAGCTGACGCCATCTTAAACACAAAAATATGTTGATGAGCAATAAGCATGGTTTATTCTGATAGTGAAGTGTTCATTTATTGTGTATTATTTGTTGGCCTTGGGTTATCACCGACCGCCAATTATAATTGTGAAGATAAGATTAGTCCTCTATCATTCACGCAGGACATCTTCTTACTATTTGTTTCTTCACTTGCACATCTATACCTTTTCACTCCCTGGGGCACCAATCTTACTGGATACAAATATGCTGAAGATATATGCTTTATTCACCTTCTACACATTGTGAGTAAATAACAGTGTGTCTGACCTTTAAATAATCCTTGTGTTTATTTTATTTTATAATTATATGATCATTTTGAATTGTTTACTTTGTCGTATAGACTGTGAACTGGGACCCCTCTTTCATATGTACCGCATTGCACCCAGGTCCCAGTGACTTTAATGGGTATACCCATCCACTGAACTAAAAACAAATATCAGCAAATTACACATTGGCTGATGTAGCTATCAGAAAAAAGGGCTCAATGAAAGTGCTCTCTGTAGAAACACATTATTGACTCACAGACCAGTGGGCTGCACTCAAAATAACATAATGAATTAGTCATTTGTAAACCAGTTCTACAACATACCCCGTTCTATTTGTACACTACATACAATAGTTTGGCTTGAATGGAGCAAACACTATTATGATAAAACAAAACACATTACCTTCACTGTCCCAAAACAATGTTGTTTCAGCTTTTTGAAGCTGAATGTCAATTTCATCCAGCTCATTTTTAACCAGTGGATACTCTACTGGAAGAATTGTTTGCTTTATCTGCCAAAAGGAAATTGCATTCATAAGAACATGTTTATTCAAAGTTATCTTTAATGCATTTTTAGTTTATGAAAAATATGTTAGCAGCAACAATTCACCAACAGAGAAGCACAAAAAAGCTATTTAAATCAGCAACTCAATCTTGAGTATAGAGCAACTTAAAACTTGCGAGTCCCAGTCTCTTTATATTTTCTATCCTCCAAAAGGTACCAATTTCTAGGCCATGACTACCCATAGCCTGACATTTTACAAAACTCTTATGTTGCTTAATACCTTTCTTGTCTGCTAATTATATAGATTTTTCTACTTAATGAATATTTGGCATTACTTACCTTCGGTACTTATCATAATTACGAATTCTTGTATAGCGCATAGTTACATGTGAGGTTTACCAGCGCTGGAGGACAGTGGTGGTCAATAACCTGAATGGGTGATCTAGAATAGCCATGTTTTTAACTGTCTGTAGGACGAGATCAGGGAGTTGCAACCTCTGATTGAATCAGGAAGTGTGTTCCACAACTTAGGGTCAATGAAAGAGAATGAGTGACCGCCTATTCGAGAACATCTGAATTTAGGCACTAGAGGCAGTTTGCGGGAGGGAAGATATGGCACAGCCAACTGAGCCGATGTGGAACTTGATTTATTACTTAAAGCAGAGAGCCTTGAAATTGATGCGTTTATCCACAGTAAGCAAGCCAGTGGAGGTCATGAAGAAGACAGCACACTGAAGAGTATTTGGGAAGACGGAATAGCAGCCTTGCTGCAGTGTTTTGAATAATATGAAAATGCCTGATTACTGCCTTATCATCGCCCAGATGGAGGATGTTGCCACAGTCTAATCTAGAAAGAATCATGGCCTGAATTATTGTTCTTTTGACAGAGAAGGGTAGCACCCATAGACTCTTTTGAGCCATTTCATTGTGGGAAGACAGGAGGAAATAATCTTGGCTACTTGCCGCTACATAGACAAAGTGTAGTCCAGCCACATGCCCAGACTTTTCATCTTGTTGGCCGGTTCGTGGAGTGAACCCAAAGTGGCAAGCCAGTGCAGGAGGCCCCAAAGCTAGGGCTTTTTACCGCGTATTAGCACCTCAGTCTTATCCCCATTCAGCTTCAGGAAGTCAGAGTTAATCCAGTTGGCAACATGGCTGAGGCAAGAGTTTGGATATTTTGAGCCGGCTTCCCGTTCCGACAATGGAGAGGAAATGATCTAGGCATCATCGGCAAAGGAAAGAACAGTCAAACCATGGCTTTCCAATTGATCTGCTAAAGGGTGGACGTATATGTTAAAAAGCATGGGACTGAGAGCAGATTCCTGTGGGGCACGACTGGTGAGTGAATGCAAGCTCGACACTGTATTGGTGGAAAAAAACAGAAAGGAGTGGTCAGCTAGAAAGGATTTAAGTCAAGCAAGAGACATATTTTGAAGGCTAAGTGGAGCCAGTCAGTCGATAAGCTTGTTATGAGACACCGTGCCAAAAGCCGCACTGAGATCAAAAAGAATCAGTGTTCCCATGCCACCCCTGTCTAGGAGTTGGCAGAGGTGTTCAGTGACTCCTAGCATGGCAACATCTGTGCAGTGCTCTGTACTAAATCCTGCCTGGAAGGGGTGAAGGGCATTTTGGGGTTCTACTTACGAGGAGAGTTGAGCGTTAACATGATTTTTCTAAAATACTAGACAGAATGGGGTGTAATGAGATGGGTCAGTAATTGGTCCAGTTAGAACAGAGGTCTTCAAACTTTGTGATGCCGAGACCCCCTTGTAAAACCTTTTTAGGCGTAAGAACCCCCTTCCAACAAAAGCTTCTAGAAACTGGTACTCCTCATCAACTTTTGACAACCATAAATGCGCCTGTTAGACCTCATCACATCCGTCCATCATTCATCCACCCACACTTTCACACATCCATCCATCCACCCTTTCATCCTTCCATCTATACATCCATCCCTTACCCATCCACCCTTCCATCCATCCACCCATCATTCATCCAGCCACCTTTTCACACATCCATCCATCATTCATCCATGCAACCTTTTGTCCATCCATACATCCATCCACCCTTTCATCCTCCCATCCATACATCCATCCTTCATCCATCCACCCTTTCATCCCTACATCCATCCACCCACCCTTTCATCCATCCATCCACCCATCATTCATCCCCCCACCTTTTCACACATCCATCCATGCATCATTTATCCATGCAACCTTTTATCCATCCATCCATCCATACATCCATCCATCCACCCTTTCATCCATCCATCCTTCATCCGTCCACCCTTTCATCCTTCCATCCATACATTTATCCTTCATCCATCTATCCTTCATCCATCCACCTTTTCATCCTTCCATCCATACATCCATCATTCATCCATCCACCCTTTCATCCATCCATTCATCCATCATTCATCCACCCATCTTTTTACACATCCATCCAGCCATCATTCATCCATGCAACCTTTTATCCATCCATACATCCTTCAGCCATCTACCCTTTCATACTTCCATCCATCCACCCTTTCATCCATCCATCCACCCTTTCATCCATCCATCCACCCTTTCATCCTTCTATCCATACATCCATCATTCATCCACCCATCTTTTCACACATCCATCCATTATTCATCCATGCAACCTTTTATCCATCCATACACCCTTCATCCATCTACCCTTTCATCCATCCATCCACCCTTCCATCCATCCATTCACCCATTATTCATCCACCTACCTTTTCTGTGCCTCTCTCATGGGGGGCGGGGGGGGGGGGGGGTCAGTATCTCTCTGCGTCTTCTTCCTTCTTCTTTCCCGCTCATGGGAGGGCATCTCTGTGCCCCCCTGCTGGGCGGGTGTCACGGGCCCGCAGCTCCAGGCGCGCAACATCCATTGAACTCAAAGGGCTACAGTAAACAACAGCCTGCTCCCCCAGGCCCCCCCCCTCTCAATTTGTAGTCCATTTATTTTTTCTATGAAATTACGTACTATTGCTATTATCTACCAGACGTGCAGCAAAATAGACTTACTTAGAATATCCGTGTTCCTTTTCAGATCCAACATTCATTGATTTTTTTTAGTTACCCTTTGACATTACTATAACTTTAAATAAGCTACAATACAAGAATTTTCAGCAATCGAGGAAAAATTCTGTTTTGCCACTGAACTTTTTCATACAAGGAAAATGTGTTCGTATTTTTTTGGGGACTTTTGCTGTTATTTGGCACCACCACTTGATAGCGCCTGTAGTCTGCTGCCTTACCCCGCTATATTTTCCGGCACCAGCCCTGGTTATGTGGAGGAAGAGTGACTAATTGAACAATTCAGTAATTCAGCACAGAAGAATAAAGATTATCCCAAACTGTTAAAGCTTACCTTTAATATCAGGATAATGCTTTGCATGATGCACACTACAGCCTGCTCCCCCAGCCCCCAGCCCCCCATCCCCCATATCAACCCCTACCCCCTCCTGCCCAGCTCGTGTATGTGAGCCCGGCTGAAACGGCTTCAGGGGCACACACACAGCCACACCCGAGTACTTGACAGGTCTTTAAAAGACCTTTTACTTGTTAATGAGGCTTGGATGTTTTTCACACCTCTGTGTGAATTAGGCCTCCGCTGTGAGCACCCTCGATCAGCCCAGCAGCTGAACTGCACTCTGTTGAATCTGCAACCCCCTTTCAAGGACTCCACGACCCCCCTGTGGGTCGCGCCCCACAGATTGAAGACCTCTGAGTTAGAAGGATCCAAGTGAGGTTTGTTTCTGCAGAGGGCATACTAGGGTTTGTTTCCAAGCTTTAGGTAGTGACCTTCTCTTAATAAGGAATCCAAAAGATTCCCTAATAAAGACAGGATATGAGGACTCAAAGAGCTCTGCTTAGAGGGAGGGAGAGGATCAAGTCGGGAACTTGATTTAATGGACCGTAAGTGTGAGATGGGAGTAGCGTAATATCTTGTGGAATTATTTCCTTGTGTGGTGCAAGTGTAGGGTTGAGTAAAGGGAAGCAGTTTCGGGTGGGAAGGAGCCCTTAGCTACTGTGGCCAGAGCAAGGTCAATGTTTGTCACCTTATTGACAAAGAAATCTGCCAGAGCTTCGCATTGATTCTGAGACCGTGAGGAATGGGGCGCAATATTGCTGGGGTTGGAAAGGTCTTAGACTGCTTTAAAAGGGGTCTTGTGACAATTTTGTGCTTTTAATATTTTGTCAGAATAAAAAGCAGCTCGGGGATTCTGCAGTGAGCATGGTAGACATTCAGGCTATCTTAAAATCTGACTTTGAGTCATTATCATATTGCTTTCTCCAGGCTCTTTCAAGTCTTTTGTAGGATTTATTTTCTTCCTGTAGGGTCTCATTACACCATGGTGCCGGAGGGTGCTTCCTGGCCCCAGTTCTAAGTTTAGCTGGCAGGGTTAAGTCAAGAGAGTTTCGTAGCCAGTTGTCGATCATGGGGAGTTCAGAGGAAACCTGATATACTAATTCAAGGAGAGTATCCGATAGACTAGTATTGAGAGCAATGATATACAATTTGGTCCAGTTTCAGGCCATTGCTTTGGGTCTGGTTACTGTAGAAAAAGATGGGGGATACATGGTAGGTAAAGGGGGACTGCAAAATGATCGGTCCAGAGTAATGGTAAGGTTGAGGCTGAAATGAAGCCAGTGACGTTGGAGAAAATGGGATCCAGCAAATGGTCAGCTATGTAAGTTGGATTGGAATTAATTAAGTCAAGGATGAGAATACCCAGATTGTCGATCAAGGTGTGACTTACTGTTCTTTCTGGTAGACACTCTATCTAACTGCAGAATCCTAACCTTTTGAATATTCCTCATGGGTCAGATTTGGTCTAAAATACTTTTGAGCAGGACTCCTTCTACCGGTAGGTGGTATCACGTGGCTCCAAACTGATGCAGTTTCGATCTGGAAATGACACGAGGGGCCCACGTAAGTGCCACTGTTCAACACCAACAGCAAATTGGCTTTAACAAGTGTGCAGGTTCCTAAGCTTGGTATCTTAGTAATAGATCCAAATTGGCCCGCGCAGTAGAGTAGCTCTTCATACAGTGATGCACTCCTATGAGGAGGGAGGCCTAGAGACCCCGTGCTTTGACTTATAATATTACGTGCGCAGCTGCAAACGGCTGCCAGATGGTTCGCGGATGCAGACTTTTGGGAGACGCAACTATTGGCGGGTAGAGCAACGGTGCTGGAGTTACGGGTGGCTTTGATGCGGGGCAGAGGGGCGAGTGAGTCTTGCGTCGTAAGGCACACGGCGAGCGTTTGGCACCGATTCATAGAGAAAGTCTTGCGAACAGCGCCCTTCCATAGGGAATCCTGGCACCCATGGTGACAATGGAACAACATATGTCATTCTGTGCCCGGCGCGAGGGGGGCTGTGAATCCCTGGCCGACCTATACCCCACCGAGACCATTCTAACTTATGAACAAGCGGAAGAGACCTTCAGCCTTGGGAGAGGGCAGTATATACATTATCAGGGTCTGCGCGATGTAGTGCAGTCAATTTGGGCTCAGTATCCGGAGGCGCCCCCAATGACTCACATCTTAAATATTCTTCTGTCCTGCGGCAGAGAACGCAGGCTCATTTCCCTACTATATGCAGCTATGCGACGGGACTCGGCCCCACCGTTGCCACCGGCCTGGGTGGCCTGGGAGGTGGATTTGGGTACGCCGCTGGACCAAGGGCAGCGTAAGCGCATAGGGGCTCTAACACAGAAGGTCTCATGTAACGCACGTTTTAAATTAATACATTTTAACTTCCTACACCGCTCCTACCTTACTCCGATCTTATTGAAGCGTTATTCCGCAGACAGGGGGGATAGTTGCCCCAGATGCAGCGCAGAGGGGGCGGGTTTCCTGCACTTAGCTTGGGACTGCCCATTAATTAAGTGCTTTTGGGCGAGCGTTGTACATCACATATCTGCCACTACGGGCCTCCGCATCACACTAACACCTTTGCACTGTTTGCTGGCGCTGTTCCCTAGACCGAGGAAACGAAAGCTGTCCTATAGATTACTGCAATTGATGTTGGTGCTGGCTAGGCTCAGGGTGGCTATCACTTGGATGGGACAGAGGGCCCCAGAGATACCCACATGGCTCAGAGACGAGAGAGAATGGTCCCTAGCAGAAGAAACACATATGCCGCGCTGCAGGAGAGATGAGAAATTACAAGAGGACCTACTTGCCTGGCGAGCCATGTGTATTGCAGGATTGGGAGTAAGGGTGCAAACTTCCCAAAGCGATTCGGAAGGAACGAGCGGCGAGTTAGGTTCGCCGCAGGGATCGGGGACGGATGAGGAGGCAGGGGAGTTTCCTAAGTTGTAGGTAGTACAATGATAGTGCAGAGCATGGTTATTTACTCAAGATGATACCTCTTTATGTGTATATTACTCTGCTGTGCCTCATGGTTATACGTGTATCCAGGTGAAGCCTCTATCCAAACAAAAGTGCCATAATGAGACAGTCGATTTGTATACGTATATTGTTCTGATGCCAATTGGGGGGGGTGTTGTAACTGTAATAATATAAACCTGAAAAATAAAGTTAAAAAAAATAAATAATAATAGATCCAAATCACAGAACAGGGAGTATGGGAGGGTCATGAGGAATCAGTGGTTGGAAAATAGTTTCCACTAGAAAGAGTATTACAGAAGTAAGTAACTTGTTCTTCTGATAGAGATTTATAATTGTAGATTCCTCACCTCTTAAATAGATAACAGAGCAGTACCTGTTTGAGATGGGTCTGTGAATTGGCTCGAATAAAAAAAATCCTGTGTGACTGAGCTGGCCTAATGCCATTCTCTGTGAACCTGGCTATCCAGAGAGTAATGCTTCGTGAAGATATGGAGTGACACTCATGTAGCTGCCTGGTAGATGTGCTCCATTAAGGGCAAGCTAGAGGGGTTTGACAAGTGGGGACGCAGGAACAGCAGTTGACTGGCTGTTGTGTTGTCCCTGACCGTGGTCGGTGGGTGCCACTGTCTCAGCCACAATAGGGCTTGGCACACTGCTGGGGTTGAAGCAGCTGCCTCAGTGCTCCTGTGAAAAAAAAGCTGCAAAAGGAATGAAAAGACTGATGAAGCTGGCATGGCTGAGCATACAGGCCAAGAAGTGGGCTGTGGCCCTGCTCTCTTTGAAGCACTTGAGGGCGAAATAAGCCTTGTGCTAAAAAAAAAGTTCCCGTCAAAGAGCATGTCTTTAATGGCTGATTAGACATTGCCCAAAATGCTTTTTGATCACATCCAGGTATTCCGATAGATGACATAGCTAGTGCCAATTGTTCAACCGAAAGAGTTTGTGGTATTCATCCTGCAGCAAATAGTAAATTTAGTAGCGTCTCAGCCCGTCCTGAATAGGCGGTCTCATTATGGGACAGAGGTTTTCTGGTAGACCTGGGAGGATCTGAACAACTGAATCCCAGAGGGTATGGCATTATCAACCCAGTAGGCAAGTAACCTTAACAGAACAGAGGGCCAAACTCATAGAGAAAAACACTCTGGTTCCAAATGTCTCCGCCTCTTTGACTCACTTTCTGGGGGAGTAGTTGGAAAAGTGTTAGGGTTTGTCTTACGAGTAGAAGCTTGTATCACTAAACCTCCAGGAGAGGGGTGTGGAGACAAAAATGAAGGTCACCTGAGACAGGGTATTGGAGCTTCAATATTTAGCTATTTACTGGGGGGCCAGAACAAGGTTTGGCCCAGGCCCCCAAGAAGATGTAGGTCAGTACCTCATTGAAAAGCAGCAGGGGCTCAGCAATTATTTGCCCCTGCTGGAGTCGGGGCCGATTGGCCCGAAGGCGCCGTGGAACCTGATGGAGGAGTAAGCGACCTCATGGCCGAGAGGAAGGCCTCGATCTCCTCCAGCGTTGCGTGCTGCCCAGGAACCAGCAGGTATGGAGCAGGCCGCGACACCCGTGGCTCCGGCGGAGCCGCGTGGGCGGTGTCGCCCGAACCCCCGGCTGCGTCGCCCGAGCGTCGGTGGGGAGTCAGAAGAGCGATGGCGCCTCTTCGACTTCTTGTGCCTCTTACCTGAGGACTTCGAGCGCGAAGACCGATGACGACTGCCGGAACTGTGGTGACTACGGCCCCGCGACCGGTCCCTCGACCTCCTCTCGGACCGGAACCTCGAGCAGCGCGGGGCGGACTGCTGAAGCTCGAGTCGCTTACAGGACCGCTCCCGTCTAGCTTTAGACGTCAGGGCCCGGCAGTAGGAGCAGGACTTGTCGTCGTGGTCCGGGCCTAGACAGTGCAGGCACCGGCGTTGGGGGTCGGTAACCGACATCAGTCATGTGCAGTCAGCGCAGGGCTTGAACCCGGGCATCCCTACCGGCACCTTCGGAGTCGAAAGACTTCGAAAAGAGATCAAAAAGGATCGTAAAAAGTTAGTCAAAAATTGACTAGGGTACAACTTTTTCCGGATCTACGCTTGCTGGCACGGAAAAAAGAAGAAATGACGTCAGCGCGTGGAGGCGGTGTCTAAGTACTCCGACAACGTCATCACAGTGCCCACGACGCCGATGACGGACGCGGAGCCCTGGACGACGCCTACTGAAGCACATGGGTACTGCTACGCAAACATTTCTGGATCCAGTCTGACGCCTGGGGATATTCTAAGGTAAGGAATCTATCACTAACGTGTCTCTTTCAGATTCAACATTTGAGAAACAAAACTTATCAAGGACCATTTCTCGTAAAAAATGATCAAATAACAGTTTCGATTATAATACAAAATGGCGTCTTCGAGAACTAAAATGGTGGCAGAGATGTTAACCTAACTGACATAACTGTTAATTGCGTATGCATTTGTAAGACCTGGGACCATTGGTCTGAGTCTCCCTTCCATTTTTTTACTGATTGCCTCCTCCATTTTTGTTATGTTTTGCTGGTTTAGATGCTTTGGGAACTTTGCCACTGCTATTCAGTGCCACAGTGCAAGTGCTCCCTATTGTAAATTCATGCAATGATTAGTGACCCCATGATTGGCTTATTTGATTTACTTGTCAGACCGTAGTATAGTGCACCAAGTGTGCCCAGGGCCTGTCAATCGAATGCTGCTGGTGGGCTTTCAGCAGTGATTGTGCCACCCACAGAAGCAGCATGTAAAGTGTAACTTAGACCTGCCATTGGGAGCCTATGTGCAGCCAAGGGCTGCCATGTTGACTTGGCAAGTGCAAACACTTGCCAGTCCCTAAACCTTCCCTTTTCTACATATCAGACACCCCTAAGGTAGGCCCAAGGGCAGGGTGCATTGTATGTAAAAGGTAGGACATGCCCTGATGTGTGTGGCATGTCCTGATAGTGAACTACATCCATTTTTGTTTTTCACTATTGCAAGGCTACCTGTGTCCATAGTCCATAATGGGTAGTTTGATTATAACATCTTATAATCCTAACTGACCCAGGGAACATGGTAGAAATTCGAGTTTAGTATGCCTGAACTCAGGATGATAAAATACAGTGAATTTGGTTTAACATTCTGTGTTTGAAAATACCACTTTTCGAAAGTGTGTATTTTCGTACCTAACCATCCAACCTGCTTCTGCGAGCTTGTGTATTGCATGTTTGGTTTGTGAATGACAGGGGCTAGGGAGGCTCCAGGAGACAAGGTGAGTCAGCACAGGGCTGAATAGTCCTAGCTGTATGTAGAGCGGTGGGTAGAGTAGCACCTGGGCCTGAATTGGGCTGTGCCAGCCTCCCACAATGCTGATTCTACCTCCTGTGGTGTGTCTGAGGACCCTGGCCAACCCTGACAAAGGAAGAAGGTGCGAACTGGCAGAATGCACCCAGAACTTGTTTGAACTAGGAACAGGACCCTCTGCCTTCAGAGGACAAATGATTTACTGGTATAAATATTGGGGCCCAGACCCCAGGACTTTAGATTACTTCTGGGAAAACAAGATGAACCTTTGCCAAGGAAAAGAACCAAGGAAGCTGCAGGAGTTTGGACTGCCCCTCTGTGTGCTGTTTGCTGGGTTGGCCTGCAGGAACTTTAAAGGAACTTTCATCATCTTGCAGAATATTTCTCCAAGGGCTTGAACTTGTGCTTGCCTCCTGCTGAAGTCTCAGGGCTACAAGACTTCACCACCAGCTCCCCCTGAATTTACTTGCTGGGAATTCTATCTGCAGAAGCCTGCGTGTCGCTGGGAGCTGGAAGCGCGACTCAGCGAGAAGAAGTGTGTCGCCGTCGCAGCTGTTGCCGTCGCATCGCCGAAGAGGCGTGTCGCTGCCGCAGAGGCCGCTGCTGCAATACCAGAGAAGCATGTCTTCATCGCAGCTGTTTGACGTCTCATCACCAGAGAAGCGTGTCACAGGGCCTGTAGCGGCTCCAAAGTTACAGAGTTCACTGCACAGCTGTCGGGTGTGCAAGCATCATCTTCACGTTGTTACATCGCATCAAGGGCGACATCTTATTGCATTGTACCGGATTGTCTCATTACATCAAGGCACCATATTGCAGCATCGCAACCGGAACGCAGTTCGAGAATGAACGCATCACCTCCTCTCCGGTAAGGAATAGACACATCCCCTACGCTGCATAAGCATTGAGGCTCGACGCATCGCCTCCCCGAAGCAAGGAACTGTTGCATCACCCTCCCTGCGAACCTTTTGTTTGTTTTGCGTTATGCATCCAATGTACTGTTGTGAGAAACGTGTCGCATTTATCATCAACTTGAACTAAGTTACTTCTACCACCTTTAAGTTTATTTTAAGTATAGTATTGTGGATTGTTGTCGTTTGTGGTCTTGTGTTAAGTCTATATAAAGAATACTTATTTTTATAAAACCTGGGTGGTGTCCATCTGTAGTATTTTCACTGTATAACTGTATGTGTTCACAGATTCCTCTGAGATAAGCCTGTCTGCTCATGCCAAGCTACCAAGGGGACGAGAAGGGGTTATCCAGGAGTGTAATCCCCTTTCCCTGACTAGAAGCAAGGGTCCCTATTTGGTCAAAAATACCTACTTCTGCCTACGCGAGACCCCCAGTTCTAACAGCATCCAAAAGGAATATATTATATCTAAAGCGCCCTGTTTTCCGTTTTTACGTATTTTTACAGATAAATACAGACAGAAAACAATGTGTTTCAGTCTGCATTTATTTTTAAAGGCGGATAAATACAGAAATGTGTGCTTCTTTGAATGAACCTCTGTGCTGTCTTTCATTAATTATAGCCTAATAGCTGAGCAGATGGACAGCATGGAAAATGACAAAACAGGATGACATTTCTTTAAATAATGGCATTTGTAAACATGCATTTGTGGTATAATGCTAATATTTACCAGTAGATGTATTAGTATGTAATATTTGGTAGCTTAAATAGTGAAAATATGACAGAGATCAAAGTATGAGTGCACGTAGAACAGTTAAATAAATATGGAAATGTAGTTTTACAACTTAATTTTTACGCAAAACACAAAATGAATATGGATAAATACAGATGAAATGGGTAAAAAATAAATATGGATAAATACAGACGGAAATGTTAAAAAAAAAAATACCATAAAACCGGAAGCCCTAATTATAAGATAGCTAAATAAATGCTAACATAATCGGGTAAAATACGAGCAATATGTCAGTAATATGTTTCAGTTCTAACAGACTCTCCTTTTAGCATTATTTAGCTAATATGGAAGCTTTTATTATTGCTATCAGGTTAGGGTCTTTACAATTAAACCTGCCTCTTGAGTGACTATCAAGTCTTGATAATGCTAACCTGTCAGAGTGACATTTGTTTTATCAATATACAGATTATCAAAATACATTTCAGCCATGCAATCTGGGTACTCTGTCCCTCTGGGCTTTCTATAATATAAACAAGGGCCAGGATATCCCATCCCAAATTCGCCCTTTTCCACTGTGAAATGGGGAGGACGAACATATGTATAATTCACCAACGACAATGGGTAGGTAGTCCATAAACCTGTAACCGAATTAGTGGGATAGCAAGCTGTGCTAGCTCCGAAAAACTTCTAGGGGCCAATTCACAGAACTAACTTACGACGAAATCCTAAACTTGCTACTTTTGGTATTCACAGAAGGCATTTATTAGTGGTAAAGTTAGGATTTTGTCTTAAGTTAGTTCTGTGAATCAGGCCCATAGTGCATATTTAACAAAATATTACTTTGAATAGCTCTTTTACTACGATCTGAAGAGACAATACGATATAAAACACATGATGGGGTAGCACCAGAACTCCCAAGACCCAAAACATCCCCCCTCCCACCAATAAGAACAGTAATATACAAACAATACAGAACACCTTTTTTTCTGAACAACCAATCCAAACTGAGCTCCCCCGGTCGCAAGGTAACAAAAGGCTGTGTAGTGTAGTTCCTATTTTCCCAATAGGCCCTGCGCATTGGAATAACAAACAGTAGTATCGACGTAGAAGTGCGGATCTTCCAGGCCTCTACTGACTATGCTAAACTTAATTGGGTTTGTTACCAACTAGCTCAGAGGTCACTGGAAACTTTCTTCTCTGAATAGGAAGTGATCAGCTTCCCTGGTACAGACAAGAAGGGATTCAGTTTTCCAACAACCGTGCAACATGACAACTTTGCTCCTCAGATAAGAGTCAATCTCTAGAGTCGTGTGAACAATAGACAGTTATTTTACTCAGTCAGTGGTTGTGCAGTTTACTTTCACAATATGTAGAGAATAGAGAGACGGGCGTTGTCAATAAAGGGTAACATTTATTGAACAGTCTTTCTTCTCGTACAAGAGAAATGAATTGCCACAATTGCAAGACTTGTTATTATAAAAAGTACGTACAGTAAGATGAGTATTGCAAAATAATACTGTAAAAGCATTGATATGATTTCTTAGCCATACAATGGTTTAAAATGAATAAAACATATATACATTCATATATACATTAGGCTAAAATACTCAACTGGTGCTTCTAACTACGCCTACCCCAGTGTACCTGACCTAAGCCTAATACTTGGGAGGGGAGTGAGTAAGTAGCTTTAAGTTAAGTTGGTTTTGCCAAGGTTTGCTTCAAGAATTCTCTCTAAGGGTTTAGTCAACATCATACCTCTGGAATAGAATGATGGAGGTCTGGTATCTCCTTCAGGGACTCGATATCCCAGTCACCCGCAAGGGTAGGCTGGAAACGCCGGGGCTGGATTTCTCTGCAGGAGAAAAGACAGCGTCTCTCTCAGCTCGTTGAGGAAGAGGAGGGGCAGTGTCCGGGGGCAGCTTGCATCTGCTGGGCTCTTGCAGGGGGACGGCTGTTCAGCTCCTAAGTTCACCACACCATTGTTCGCTCGTTAGCAGCGATAGCAGTAGCGATAGCAGCTATGGTATCATCAGCATAACAGCAGCAACTTCAGCAGCGTTTGCTTAAGGCAACGTTGGTAATATTTATACCTGAAAGGTGCCTTGTTTGACGTAAGTTTTTGGACATAAGACGTCAATAAAGATGTCACTAGGAAGTGATCGTCTATCAGTGCTCATTAGAGTTCTATTACTAATCAAAACATAGCAAGCGGGGCTTTCCCAGGTTGCTGAGTTTTTATCTTGTTGAAGAACTCGGAGTGTTAATCTAGGAATCTTAGATGGTAACTTCTGCTATGTCATTGTACTAATTAGCTGCAAAGGAAGTGGCAGAGAAAGCGATTCTGAAATGTGGCTCTGTTCGTGTGAGGCCAGGGAAGAGTTTCTGAATATTGCATTTGATCGGTTATGCTAATATAGGGAATAAATGGATTTATAGCCGTATAGGGGCATAAGGTCACAGTATCGATCAGGGTCCTAGATTAGAACGCTACACCCACTCCACGAATTCATGTCCATCAAATTACTAAAACTAGACCAATAAGATGCATGTGTAACATTGCCCACCCCAAAACACATATATGCATTTGAAATAGGCGTATTTCTAATACGTGAAAATGTAGGTACTGTACGTTTTTGAAGCATATAAATCATTCAAAAATTATAGCATATGAAATCAATGAACGATTTTGCAAAAAGAATTACACATGAAATATCTCTGAATACAGAAAGGAAGGGCGAGATAATTTCATCACATATAAATGCACTGCAGTAAAATGTGCTAGAGGCTGGTGTAAAGTTATTATGTCTCTAGATGTATCTAAAAATATAGAAGTAGAAGCTTCTGTTCTTTATGAATAGTTCTACTTTAAGCAAAGAATTTTTCGTGCCACAAAGGGTGAATATTAAAAAGTGTTCAATTCAAAAGAATTATTGCTTGAACGGGGAAAATAGAGTTCCAACGCTTTTAGCAGTTTTTGTTGTTCAAAACTGAAGGCCGAATTCAGAGTTCATGGGAACGCTGTGTGTCGGAATGCTTCTCTAAAGTTATTGTTTCTGTTCGGGTGAGAACATCATATCAGACAGGCTCTCAAAGAATTGGTCTACAAAATCAGGTGACAGTTCGACCAAATTCGATAGTGCTGTAACTTGGCAGGTGTGAGAATGATTGCTGTCATCAAAGGCTGGATCAGCAATGCTCACAGAAGGTCGTACCTGGGTGATGTTGCTTTTGTCACTCGCTCCACTGTTACCACCTAGTCGTAGCACAGGAGTCTCAACGAATGCCGTCATCAGGATTGGTAGCCGCTAGGGACAACACAATGCGTGAGCCGTTATCGGACTTAGCAAAGTATCGATATCCATTGGTACTGCTGATGGAAGTGCAAGACAGGTGTCCAACACGCACTCATCTCCGCATAGCATACATCGAAGTACAGGTAAGATGCAGTTTTGCCATATCGGTCTGAATGAAAGGAACCAGGTCATGTTTAGATCTCTCAGCCTGGCCAATCCAAGGACTCTAGTTATTCTGTCCCTGTAGCGGATTGCTAGGATTGTTTCTTCCATTCCCATAGGAGTCATGTCTGAGCTGTGGCTTGCCATATCGGAGCAGGAGGGTCAAAAATAAAATCCCTGCTACAAGTCCCAAAAATAGGGGTATGCCGCCAAAAACAGAGTGGACAAAATTTGGAACGATTCCCAGAATTGCTTGAAATGGTGTAATCAGTCCCGTAAAAATCGTCTTAAATATGCCTGGGATGCCTGTGGCACTAGACATGTTAAGGAGTTGGCTCAACATTTCTACGAAATGCACGGGGCAATTTGTTGATAAAAGGTCATGAACCTCCGTAGCTGTCCTTGCAACTAGGAGATCATACGTCTCTTTTGATGACGTGATGGGCACTGTTGTCTGCAAAAGCACAGACTTCATTTTACTTAAAGTATCAATTCGTATAGAAGAGAAATGCAGACGAGGCCAGATGGGAGTCTCTATGTCTCCAGGGCCGCTCGGGAACAATGCTTGCATACAGCATTTGACCATGGAAGTTACGCTTACGAGATACGCTTTCCCTGGCAAAAGGCCACAACATCTGTGATCCTTTCTTAGAATATAACTCCCATTTGCGAGTTGCATAAAGAAAGGCTCTATCTGCGTTGCAGGTGTGACAAGCTGGTGGCATGAAAGGTTGTTAGAATTACCTTCACAGGCTCCATGTAAATTAATACCCTGGCACAAAAGTATACCGCTTTGTGAACGTTTACAGTTTTCACCACTAAGTACATTTTTGTCGCTGTCACTATAGCATGAATGTGTGTATGGTAATTTCCATGCTGACTTAACATATCCTTTACCCAATTGTTCATACTGGCCAGTAGGTATGTATTCAAGGCACTTCTTAAATCGGAAAGTTGTTATCGGAATAGTGATAATTCCGTGTATTATCCATTCAATGACAGGACTTTCTTACATTGTCAATGGTAATCTCTCAAGTTTTTCGATGCTCAGGATTGTATAGTCTGCTCCTTTCTGTGCCAAGCTGATTTATTTATCAGTAAGGTTAAAAATGGAAAATAATGACGTTGTGTTGATTAAACGCCAAGGCACATAGCCTCAACAAAGATTTTGCAGCGTCCTGCCTAATTGTACAATAGAACGTAATTGCGACTGGCCATGCTGTAACATTAGCAAGTCTCTGTCTATCACATCAAAGGCAGAGGATACAATATTGTCCAACGAATATATTCTGGAGGACAGTCATTAACCCATTGTCCACTACAGAAAGTGATTTTTCCAAATTAATACGATCAATTTCTCGTATTTTTTCAGCTGTTTCAATTTGTGTGACTTTCCAAGCCTCGTTGTATGCAGCATAGATACTGGTCGCTATGAAACGCTTTTGACGCTGTTTGCGTGGTCCAAGAATGAAATCGCGCAAATCAGCACCCTCTTTAAGTTAAAGATAAGTGTTGCTTAATTTCAGCCAGTGTGGATGATCCCAGCCATTCAAGGCAGAGTTTCCCTACACTGTATGTTACTATCCCTGGATGTTGTCTCTGGGAGTATCTAGGGTCTTGTCTGGTCATTTTTAACCCCTGTGTTTTGTTCAGGAATCTATCTTGACAGTTGTTTGTGTCAGTAGGCCAGATTAACCACTTTTTCCAATCAGGATGTGTTCTGTTAAAATGTAAAATTTTAGTTACGTCTATCTCAATATCTGTTGTTGTATTATCAGGTATTGGCTTCGGAATAGACGGTTTGTTAAGGTCTTTGATCTTATCTAGGCCAAGACAGGATGTTTGATGAATTGTGTCGTTTAAAAACATCATTTGTTCTGGTATCATGCAGGTTCTGAATAGTGTTTCTAGGCCTTGTACCTGCCAATCTTTCGTACCCCAAATGGTTTTTGTTTCAATGTTATTTTTCCAATAATTAATACCAAATGTCATAATTTTTTCATAAAATACTTCTGAATATATTAATTTAGTATTTGTCAGCATTGCTTTCATTCCTGTTTTATCTAACAGTTAGTAATAAAACGTTTCTGCATTACTGGTGTTAAACCCTGAGAAGTACTTGAATTTCTCAAAGAACGTTTTAGAACTGCTTTTAGGTGGTGTAGCACAATGTTCCCATTGATTATACTTAAAAACATTTCTAGGCTGTGCAGATTTATGCAAATATTGATCGCCATAATGTGTAAAACAGAACATCTGTTCATAACTAGACAAACCTTGTAAATAATCATGTTCTGTGAATCTAGCTGACATTACTAAATCAGACATCATATTATTAATACTGTCAAAGTCCCAATCATCAGAGAATGTACTAGGTTTTACAAAGTCACTTAATGAAACCTTCAGTTGATGAGGATACTTCAGGATCTCGACCAGACCATAGATTTCATAGTCAGTTTTCTCCCATACTACCCCACCGGGTATTGGAATGGCTGTGACATTTACTGTTGACAGTTCTCTTTTCTTCACGTGGGATGATCTGTGTGGTTTGAGGACAAAGTTGATGTTCTGACTTGCTGTGTCCATTGTACTATATTTTCCCTCAATGAATTTTCCCAAAAAAAGTACCATGATGAGGCAAAGCAGGAGGAAAAATGCACCTAGACCGAACCAGAACTCTAACCAAGGGGAAATAAGGTAGATTTCCTTCAGTTGATAAGAGTTCCGTTGCTTTTTCTTTAAAAGTCTTTTTTGTTTCTGGCATCACTTCGGGGTTACTTTGATCCTCGGAAAAGTTGTCAAAGTCGATGAAATAACCAGAGGCAGTTCTGTCAATTGATGGGATTGTTCTTTCAATTTATCTTTCGGTAGCACTTTCTGATGCCACATTATTGTAGACTGGTGTTTCTTGACGAACTGTTTTAATCTGTGTCTCAAGAGGCACGAGTTCCATGGCATTATTGCATAGTCCTTCTCTGTGCACTGCAGGCTGATCGAATGTGATTAGTCTTTCAGTTTGAACCTCTTGGATTGTTGCAAGTTTGGGTATTCTGTTGTTTCTTGGGAGTCCACTGGGCCTACTGTTGATTATAGGCCACATGCTTGTGGTTTTACCAGGTCGATTGATACAACTCTGTTCTCCTTTTTACCAGCAAGGGGCGGTAGTACTACTGATCTTGTTCCGGTGACTGCCAAGACAGGTACTGCTTTTCTGTAAGAAGGCCCAAATTCCTTCTTCACCGCTATTTTCTCTCTGACTAGATCCCCAATCTTTGGAATCCAGACAGGCCTTGCTGGGGCTGGTGGTGACTCGTCAGTGGTAGCTGGCTGTTGCTTTAACTTTATGTTGCTTAAGGATTTTCTTGTTTCATTCAAGTCCTGTAAAACAGCCAAACGATCTTTGATGTCAAAGTCTGTTTTCTTATCTTGTACCACTGATACTTGACTATCCAAGTCCTGAACTCTCATTAAAGTTCTGAACAATAGTTCGTATGGGCTAAAACCTTTTAGAGAATTTCTTGGCAAATTATTACGACTGATTTGGACACTTATTAGATGTTTGACCCACCCAGCACCCAAACCTAATACCTTCGCTGTTATAGATTGCTTTATGTCCCGGTTTTTTTACCACACTATTCCCTTCGGGGTGTGATGGACAAGAATACCGCAACCCAACTCCCATGCTGGCCATGGCCTTCCTATAAGCTCGAGAGCTAAAAGCAGGACCCTGGTCAGAATGGAGCATGGCAATTGCGTATGTGCCGATAAAGACTTGCAGATCTTTTATAACCGTTCTGGCGTCAGCCGAGCGCTGGGGCCACATCCTTATGAGCCTCGTACAGGAATCCACTGCTACCATGATATATTTATAGTTGCCGTCCCTTTGTAGGGGACCACAGTGGTCCAGGTAAACACATGCAAATGGTTTATCCGAGATGAGAAGGGGGATCTGCGCTGGTCGTTTTACTGTTGATACTTTTATCCTTTGGCATATTTTTGCATTCTAATACATACTTTTTAGTTTGTTTTCTCATGCGAGGCCACCAATATCTCTGTTTTAATAGTGATACTGTTGCGGAAACGCCAGCGTGCCCAGAAGCAAGCCCTTGGTGTGCCGCTTTGATTAGTCCTAACCTGTGTTCCATGTTTGGAATAACCCTATCCCCCACTCCAGGGATTCGAGCAAAAGGAACGGAGTTTGCATCGATTATGTATGCATAATTGAGTGGATAGTTCACGGGTAGTGCTGCACAGTCGCCTTTTACAGTCGTTTTTACTGCCAGCATGGTTTCCCCGTCTATTTATTTTTCTGTACGCTTTTTTGTGGCTACGGAAGCCGGTTTAGTTGCTTCCGCTATGGCTGTATTAGCAAATGAATTCCCTGCAACGTGAACGCCATCACGTTGAAGACTCTGTGCGTGTATCACGTGAGTCTTTTGTAGTTCCTTCTGAAAAAGAGCTACCTGTTTCCAGAGCAATTTATGCTTTATTGTGGCACCTGTGTCATCTTTGTAATCGTTTTCAATCCAGCTCTGCAACTTATTATTGTAAGAGTTGACGCAAAAATGAGAATCACACACGATTAGTGTCGGGAATGCACGTTCTGCATTTTCAAGCGCCATCTTTAAAGATCTGATTTCAGCTCTCTGAGCCGAACAGTTTCTTACTGATTCAGTTTTTTTATTTTCGGTCTAAATTTACCGCACAGCCAACGACCTTTAACAATTGCACAGGCTGCATCGTAGGATTTGCTCTCTACGTTGAAATGCTGTACAAATCTATCTGTGTAGATTATACAGGCGTACTGTTGGAGAGGCAGAAGTTCGATTGGCAGAGGATATTCTTCTTCATATTCTAAATCATTCAGTTCTTCGAATTGCGGGGCGAAATAGTATTTCACATCTTCCGCTCCTAGAGAATCTACATACTGTATCCATTTCGGATCCAGTGACACTGTAGGCAGGTTTACTGGGCTGAATAGCGCCTCGAAGGCGGATTCCGCTGTGAGGATATTAATCCTTTTACCATGTGCTAATTCTCGTTCATTTGCTAATGCAATTTGCACTGCTTTCACAGTATTTTCTGTGGGACTGAATGTCTTTTCCACTTGTGTGTGCAAGTGGGATTTAATTGAAATTGGTACCTTTTCTCCCTCATTAGAGGTTAGGTACGTGAATCCGCACCTTCCTGGGATGACTCGGATTACAAGACCGCGTGTATTGTCACGTGTATCTAATTTTGTTTTTGCTAACATGTCTGTTTGCAGTGATCTCAAAATTTCTGTGTGTTTTTGAGTCCAGGTGATTTGTTTAAAATCATGTTTAATTAGTTCGTAGAGAGGTTTAACCCTCTCTGCGTAATTTAGAATGTAAGTTCTTCCGAAATTCAGAAAGCCTAGTAGGATTGTAAATTCTTCAGCGTTTTTGGAGCTTGGAGTACAGCGCACTTCTCTAAGAAGTTGTCCGCTAGGCTTTTTCCTTCACTTGATAATTCGTATCCTAAAAATAATACTGTCAGATGGGCAATTCGAGACTTTTTAAAGTTGAATTTGTAACCCTCTGCTGCGAACCCAAGTATAATGGTGTTCACATATATGGCGACCGTGCGTCGCAGGTGAGTGTGACCTAGTTGCTAGGACACCCCCGCGCCGCACGACCACCAGCTGCTGCGTGCGCCTCCCTGCCCGTGTGCCCCACTGCCTCGCTGCCGTCTCGTGACCACGCCCCCTGCCTCAGAGCGGCGTGGTCCGTGCTCGCTCGTCCTGCCTGTTGTTTTTGCCGTCCTGTTTGTAATTGCTGTATTTTTGCCCATCTGTATTGCCTGTATTTTCTGTCCGTTTTGTAATTTGTAATCTCCTTCCTGTGTAGCCTTTTGTTCTGACCCCTGTCCTCCCTCCCCGCTTCCCGCCACCACCGATAACCCCGCCCCTTTTTCTTCTGTACCCCCCCCCCGCTCCCGCCTCCCAGCTGCTCCGCCCCCCCCGCGCACTTCGCCATATATGGCGACCGCGCGAACGCGCAGCGGTCACGCGCAGCGGGCGCGCCGATTGTGCGCCAAAGGCGCGCCAAAGGTAAGCCCGTCTACGCCCGTCCGCGCCTGGACCGCGCCCAGTGCCAGGACCCCTGGCCCACGAGGACCCCGACCGACCCGCCTGACGTACACCGCCGCCACCCTCATCGCACTCAACACCGGCCGAATCCCTGGATGCTACCGAGCCACCCCACGACGCACCCACGGACCCTTCAGCTGCCACGCCTGCAAGTTCACCTGCATCCGGACCTGCCTCGCACCAGCACCCACCAAGACGAACACCAGCAGCACCCACCTCAAGTGCATCCTGCTCAACACCCGCTCCGTCCACAGACACGCCATCGATCTCTGGAACCTCCTCGACACCACAGCTCCAGACGTTGCCTTCCTCACGGAGACCTGGATGAACGCCTCTTCAGCTCCCGACATCGCCATCGCCATCCCAGAGGGCTACAAGATCACCCGGAGGGATCGCACCGCCAACCAGATGGGAGGAGGCATCGCCATCATCCACAGGAACACCATCCGTCTCACGACCAGCACCGACAACACCCTGACCACCGCCGAACACCTGCATTTCCAGATCCACACCGACCCGAAGACCACCCTCAGAGGCACCCTGATCTACCGACCTCCGGGACCACGCACCCAATTCAGCGAGGACATCGCCGACTTCGTCAGCCCGCATGCCCTCCCCTCCGCCGACTACATCCTCCTGGGGGACCTCAACTTCCACCTGGAGAACAACAACGACCGCAACACCAGCACCCTGCTCGACAACCTCGCCAATCTTGGACTCAAGCAGCTGGTGTCCACCCCCACCCACCTCGCCGGACACACACTCGACGCAGTCTTCTCATCCAGCACAGACATCGCCTTCAGCCACGCCACAGAGCTTCAATGGACGGACCACAGCTGCGTCCACTTCACCTTCAAAAGAACAACGACCCACCACCACCAACAGACCGCCCGCAGAAGCTGGAACAAGATCACAGCCGACCAACTCGCCACCTCCCTGAGCCAGCACCCTCCGGCCAGCTCAGCGAACCCCAGCCAAGCCGCCGAAAACCTCACGAAGTGGATCAGCAACTGCGCGGACGAGCTCGCCCCGCTGAGGACCCCGCCCAGCAGACCCGGCAGCAAGAAAGCCCCATGGTTCACCGACTAACTCAAGAGCTCCAAGAAGAACTGCCGAGCCCTCGAGAAAGTCTGGAGATGGGAACCAACACCAGACAACATGACCACCTTCAAGATTGCCACCCAGAAGCACCACCAGCTGATCCGCGCTGCCAAGAAAACTGCATTCAAGGACCGGCTAGACAACAACGCACACAACTGCAAGGAACTCTTCAACATCGTGAAAGAGCTATCCAACCCCAGCGCAGGTAACGACATCACCCCATCGCAAGACCTCTGCAACTCCCTTGCCTCTTACTTCCACAACAAGATCGCGGACATACACAACAGCTTCAACAACCAACCAACGCACACCACGACCGAACAACCACCACCCTCCACGCCTGGACTCCGATCAGCACCGAAGACACCATCCGCACGATGAACTTCATCCACTCCGGATCTCCGACCGACCCCTGCCCTCACCACGTCTTCAACAAGGCCGACGCTGTCATCGCACCCCACCTGCGAGACATCATCAACACATCCTTCGACACCGCCACCTTCCCTGAGAGCTGGAAGCACGCCGAACTCAGCGCTCTACTCAAGAAACCCACAGCGGACCCCACCGAACTCAAGAATTACCGCCCCATCTCGCTCCTCCCGTTTCCAGCCAAAGTCATCGAGAAGACCGTCAACAAGCAGCTGGCCGCCTTCCTGGAGACGAATGGATCCCTCGACCCCTCACAGTCTGGCTTCCGTGCCAACCACAGCACCGAGACCGCCCTCATCGCTGCCACCGATGACATCCGAGCCCTGATGGACAACGGAGAAACAGCGGCCCTCATCCTCCTAGACCTCTCCGCAGCATTCGACACCGTCTGCCACCTCACCCTAGTACAGCGCCTCAGCAACGTCGGTATCCAGGAAAAGGCTCTGGAATCGATCATCTCCTTCCTCGACGGAAGAACACAGAGAGTCCGCCTACCACCGTACAAGTCAGAGGCCACCTAAGTCATCTGCGGCGTCCCTCAAGGATCCTCGCTGAGCCCCACCCTCTTCAACGTCTACATGAGCCCCCTCGCGGCCATCGCACGCCAACACAACCTCAGCATAATCTCCTACGCCGACGACACCCAGCTGATCCTCTCCCTGACCAACGACCCCGCCGCCGCCAGAGCCAACCTGCACGAAGGCATGAAAGAGGTAGCCGAGTGGATGACGACCAGCCGCCTGAAACTGAACTCAGACAAGACGGAGGTCCTCATCCTGGGTTCTTCACCCTCCGCCTGGGACGACTCCTGGTGGCCTCCCGCCCTGGTCCCCGCACCCAAACCGACAGACCACGCACGAAACCTGGGCTTCATCCTGGACTCCTCCCTCTCCATGACCAGGCAAGTCAACGTCTCCTCGGCGTGCTTCAACATCCTACGCATGCTACGGAAGATCTTCCGGTGGATCCCCACCGAGACCAGGAAGACCGTCACCCAGGCCCTCGTCACTAGTCGACTGGACTACGGCAACGCCCTCTACGCCGGCACCACCGCCAAGCTTCAGAAGAGACTCCAGCGGATCCAGAATGCCTCAGCCAGACTCATCCTCGACATCCCACGAACCAGCCACATCTCCGGACATCTGAGAGACCTGCACTGGCTCCCCGTCAACAAAAGAATCACCTTCCGCCTCCTCACCCACGCACACAAAGCCCTACACGACCAAGGACCGAGCTACCTCAACAACCGAATCAACTTCTACGCTCCCAAACGCCACCTCCGATCGGCCAACCACGCCCTCGCCGCCGTCCCCCGCATCCGAAGAGCGACTTCAGGAGGAAGATCCTTCTCCTACCTGGCCGCCAAGACCTGGAACGCCCTCCCGACCGACCTGCGCCTGACCCAAGACCACCTCTCCTTCAGGAAGAAGCTGAAGACCTGGCTGTTCGAGCAGTAGCGGCACCCCCCTCCCCCCAGCGCCTTGAGACCCTACGGGTAAGTAGTGCGCTCTATAAATGCCATTGATTGATTGATTGATTCACTCTTTTCAAGTGAGTATCCAAGTCGTCGTCTGTGAGATAGATATCATCTACGTAAGATAATGCCTCATCATCATATATTTGTAGTAACTCTGTTACTCCAGCTGAGAATAGTCCTGGGCTGTTCTTGAACCCCTGTGGGAGCCTACAGAAATTTTTCTGAGACCCCATTACGGAGAAAGCGGTCAAATATCTGCTTTCTGGTGCAATGTTTTGACAAAAGAAACCATTCGATATGTCTAATGTAGTTTTATATTTTTTCCTAACTATGTTGTTCATTTGTGCAGCACTATGCGAATTTTGTACTGCAAATGTTTTGCAACATGCATTAAGGTGTCTGTAGTCCAAAACTAGACGATATGAATTGTCTGGCTTGGAGACAGGAAACAAAGGATTGTTCATTTGAGAGGTGCATGTTTCAATCACCCCCTGGTATTCAAGTTGATCTAAAATCTCCCTGACTTGTTTTTTAGCTTCTTGCTTAATGGGATACTGCCTTTGGGCAGTTGGTTCACTTTTTAACTGGATTTTGTGAGGAGGAGAGTCCTCATCCCATCCTACATGATTTTTATATAATGCCGGTGCCTGGGCCACTGCCCATTTCCTAGAATAAGTATATTTTTTGTGAATCGGAATGTGATTCGAGAAGGCAGGAATAATCATTTCTTCGCCACGAGGGCACTCCCTGACAAACTCTGGGGGCCAATCTTTTTCAGCTAACAGAATATCATAGCCTTTTGAGAGTTTATCCCAAAATAGACCCCTTATTTTCCTAGTCTTATCACCCTCTATACGCAATTTTATTTCGTATATCTTATGGGGCTCGCTAAGTCTGGTGTCGGCAGTTTCAACCTGAATGTATTCATTCGTGTCCACTGTCTCCAGATGACTCATCAAGATGTTGCAGGCTATAGTGATTTCTGCTGCACTGTCTAACATTGTCTGTGCCCACTCCCCGTTTTTCAACTGTGTCCTCAGTATTCTCGGCATGTTCGATTACTCTAATACTGGCTACCTTCTTTTTCGGAAATTTAGATTTTTTACTCTGAGCAGGTTCCTTGTCTTTGGACTTGGTGTGCTCTCCTGGGTCTGACCGTACTCTTCTTTCCGATTTCTGCGAAAAAGATCGAGAGGGACGTGTATCAATACTTTGATATCTATCAGGCTTTTTCAAATGATCCCTATTTCTAAGGTTATATCTTTTCTCAGAGGGCTCCCTCTGGGGAGACTGGTGTTCTCGAGTCGGAGTTTTTTCCCTCCGTCGAGGAGACCTTCCTCTGGACTGGAAAACTTTTTCCTTGGGAGTGGATTGTTTATTTACATCCCAGCTCTTTTTAGGAGTGTTTGAATTATTTTTAATAAATAATTTTTCAGGATTTTCGAGCAGTTGGGGCTTTACTGGCTTCCCACCCAAGCTGTCTCTACCTAATTCTTCATAGCATTTCTCTATGATTCTGGCAAGCTCAATTGGCTGATCTGTTATATCTGTTTCCCTCAACTTCTGGCGGATCGCCACAGATGCTGCTTCTCCTTTTATATTGGCTAATAATATAGCCGAGACCTGCTTGAAGTCATTCAGTAATTTCATACCAAGAGTTAAAGCAGGTTCTGGACCGTATTCATTTTGAATCTGTCTTAGTACATCTGGTATTACCGCCATGGACGGAACACCATGTGTTTTTGTGTAAATGGAAGCAAAGACTGTACCCCAAGTGTCACAGTCCTCCTCGTGTGGTGTGATTCCCATAGGAAGGCAGATGGTCAAGATTCTGTGTTTCTCGATAGGGGTAGTATCCGGAAATACTGCCTCTATTTGAGTGATTTTTTAGCTAACCAGAACGGAATTTGTTCCCGTTTTATGGGTGTTTTACCAAGACATGACTGTATGTTCTGTGGTGTAATATTATTAGTGTTCCCCTGATGAGGAGTCAGCTGTGGTACATTAACAGCTGGTTGGACTGTTGCAGTCCGCATTACATATTGGACTATTTGCCTATATATTTTGATAAATGTTTTTAGCTGTACTAACAGCTCTTCTTTTGACATTTTTGCAATGTCCCGATGTGGTGTGTAGCTGGCTAGAACCGGCCACGTTGCTCCTGGTCTGCCTAGTGGACCGAGCCTGGTAATATGATCATTATGTTTTAGGGCGCCTTTAAACCAAAGTAAATGTTCTTGGTATTTTAGTGGGATTTCAGTCTCCTCGAAAGGAGCGTACTCATCCGGTGGTTTCTCTATTTTGTAAAAGTGAAACTCTTTTGTTCTAGCGTTTGCCGCTGGAAAGTTTATCCATGAATAGAATACCTCTGTCTGCCGATATTCGTGTGCCTCTATCACGAAAATCACTGTACCACCTTGTGATGTCAGTCCGTTTTCTATAAGTTTTAACGTTATAGATTTTCTTAAATTGACCGGGATTATTATTGCATCCGGTTCAGTCTGTAGGAGACTCGGGTCTTCCTCTATTAGTGGGGTTGCCAGTCTAGCTGCTTCCCTTTCTTCTTCACTGTCTGACATTTTATTGTCAGAAAGGTTTTTGCAGAGTAGGTCTCCAAGGAGACAAAGAATAGGTGCACAATATTTTGGAACACTGTATGCTTCAACGTTGAATAAACCAGAGTTTTACATAGGAATCTCTTCCTACTGAGTTCGGGCGGATTTTAACCTTTCACCCACTCCAGAAGTCTATTGGAGTATTTACGGGAGAAAGGGGTCTGTGTGAAATATGCACGACTGAGTTACTCTAACGTCTTGCGTTAGTTTATCGCCTTACCAAACGTTGGGCGCCATGTAGTGTAGTTCCTATTTTCCCAATAGGCCCTGCGCATTAGAATAACATAAACAGTAGTATCGACGTAGAAGTGCGGATCTTCCAGGCCTCTACTGACTATGCTAAACTTAATTGGGTTTGTTACCAACTAGCTCAGAGGTCACTGGAAACTTTCTTCTCTGAATAGGAAGTGATCAGCTTCCCTGGTACAGACAAGAAGGGATTCAGTTTTCCCACAACCGTGCAACATGACAACTTTGCTCCTCAGATAAGAGTCAATCTCTAGAGTCGTGTGAACAATAGACAGTTATTTTACTCAGTCAGTGGTTGTGCAGTTTACTTTCACAATATGTAGAGAATAGAGAGACGGGCGTTGTCAATAAAGGGTAACATTTATTGAACAGTCTTTCTTCTCGTACAAGAGAAATGAATTGCCACAATTGCAAGACTTGTTATTATAAAAAGTACGTACAGTAAGATGAGTATTGCGAAATAATACTGTAAAAGCATTGATATGGTTTCTTAGCCATACAATGGTTTAAAATGAATAAAACATATATACATTCATATATACATTAGGTTAAAATACTCAACTGGTGCTTCTAACTACGCCTACCCCAGTGTACCTGACCTAAGCCTAATACTTGGGAGGGGAGTGAGTAAGTAGCTTTAAGTTAAGTTGGTTTTGCCAAGGTTTGCTTCAAGAATTCTCTCTAAGGGTTTAGTCAACACCATACCTCTGGAATAGAATGATGGAGGTCTGATATCTCCTTCAGGGACTCGATATCCCAGTCACCCGCAAGGGTAGGCTGGAAACGCCGGGGCTGGATTTCTCTGCAGGAGAAAAGACAGCGTCTCTCTCAGCGCGTCGAGGAAGAGGAGGGGCAGCGTCTGCGGGCAGCTTGCATCTGCTGGGCTCATGCAGGGGGACGGCTGTTCAGCTCGTAAGTTCACCACACCATCGTTCGCTCATTAGCAGCGATAGCAGTAGCGATAGCAGCTATGGTATCATCAGCATAACAGCAGCAACTTCAGCAGCGTTTGCTTAAGGCAACGTTGGTAATATTTATACCTGAAAGGTGCCTTGTTTGACGTAAGTTTTTGGACATAAGACGTCAATAAAGATGTCACTAGGAAGTGATCGTCTATCAGTGCTCATTAGAGTTCTATTACTAATCAAAACATAGCAAGCGGGGCTTTCCCAGGTTGCTGAGTTTTTATCTTGTTGAAGAACTCGGAGTGTTAATCTAGGAATCTTAGATAGTAACTTCTGCTATGTCATTGCACTAATTAGCTGCAAAGGAAGTGGCAGAGAAAGGGATTCTGAAATGTGGCTCTGTTCGTGTGAGGCCAGAGACGAGTTTCTGAATATTGCATTTGATCGGTTATGCCAATATAGGGAATAAATGGATTTATAGCCGTATAGGGGCATAAGGTCACAGTATCGATCAGGGCCCTAGATTAGAACGCTACAGCTGTTCATCCTCTACAATGGGACGACCAAACAGATACATCTTTACTGTCATTTTACAAATAGAATCACCAGAGGAAAAGACGTCCTATAATGGAACCAATGATGGAAAGGACACAACAAAGAAAAATGAAAACGTTGAAAAGATCAGGGTCCATCACAAGCCTCCCTGGCAGGCTTCTATTGTTCAATCCTTGGTGGTGCTATTGAGCACTTCATGGAGGAGCCACACTGTTGCAGCCCATCAGCAGAAGTTCACTGATCTCAGGGTAGGGCATTCTCCCTCCTTGGAAAATGTCCTGCGTCACAGACAGTGCACCAATCTTCTGATCCCTAGTCTAATAGGAAAAAAACTGAAACAAGGGGCATTTTCACTATACTTATCCTCAAAGTCAATCCCTGCTATACTCACTTCTTTTTTGGTGCACTATCTTTCCATCTGGGCGCAAATTGCACCTTGCTACTCCAGACACTCTCATCACGGAGAAGAATCGTAAATTCAGGGGGCGTTGGAGGCCCAGACTCAGGCTCCTGCAGATCAGATGAAGAAGAAACCTGGGCAGCCCTAATGTCTGGGGACACTGCAGCATTCAGAACGGCCTCATTTTCTTTCTCCGTCTGCCCCCAGGTCAGTTGGGCATCGGAAAAGGGAACAAAACGTGGAACCTTCTCTGTCTCGTGATCCCCTATCCCCTTGCAAACCCAAGCATCATAGGGCAGAGGAAGCGTCACTCGTCGACAATGAGAAGTATGGATCCAGTGCTTCCGACCGTTCACTCTCACTGCTGTTCTTGTTGTGATGAGGATTAAATCTGGTCCTTTCCATCTGGGTTTCACGCTGTCTCGCCTCTGGAAATTCTTAACAAGCTTGTAGTCACTAGGCTGTATGATGTGCCCAGACCGCTCTGGTGCTGGAGGCAAAGCTTCATGTATCTGTTGATGAATAGAACGAAAACTTTTAGTAAGATCATATAAATAATCGACAATCCGGAAGTAATCAATTTAAGAAAAAGTTTTTGGTCTAGGGACGTGCCACACATTTGCGGGACTGCCAAAGACCACTTCATACGACGATAATCCAGTTCTAGAATGAGCTGTCATTCTGGTGGACACTAGAGCAAGGGGTAATGCATCTGGCCATTGCAACCCAATACTTTCCTTCATCTTTGCCATCTTTAGCTTGAGAGTACCATTGTACTTTTCCAATAAACCTGCTGACTGAAGTTGATTTGCTACATTAAATTTTTGCTTTATGTACAAACCACCACACACCAATTGGATCACTTTTGCATTGAAGTGGCTTCCATTGTCACTCTAAATCAAACAGGGCAAACCGTAGTGTGGGAAAAACTCCTTAATTAGAGCTTTCGCCATCACCATAGCTGTGTTTTCTTTCGTTGGGTAGGCCTGAATCCACTTACTAAATGCACAAACAATCACTAGCACATATTTCAAATTTCTAACTTGTTGCATCTCATTGTAATCCATATGGAGAACCTTAAAAGGGAGGGAAGGTGGCACAAAATTAGCAGAAGGTGTAGGGGTGCCTTTTCCAGGATTGTACTTCAAACAAATGATACCATTTTTCACCAAATGGGCAGCAAAATTTGGAACATTGTCATTTTGCTACACTGGATCCAGTAACCTACAAATTCCTCTCACGCTAATATGAACTGGACCATGTGCCATTTTAACTACAGGAAATACATATGCAACGGGTAACAGGCATCTCTGCTTCTCGGACTTGTCAGTCCAGCTCCCTTCATCCTCGAAGCGCCCTGCTGTACTCTCCTGCCACACTGCCAACTCCTCAACTGTTGCCTTACTCTGTATTTCTCGAACACTTTCCAACGAATTTTCAAACATTGTAACATCTGGAACCCATCTAGCAGGTCCTGCCACAAACATTTACGTCATTTTCAACCTGGCTATCTATTTTGCTATCTGATCTACAAAGGCATTTCCCTCCCACACATCATCAGTAATTGCTTTATGGGCACTACACTTCACTATTGCCTATCGTTTGGGAAGGGTCAAGGCTGTCAAAAGCCTCTCTATCAATGGACCATTTTGAATCTTAGTACCATGTGAAGTCAAGAATCCTCTCTCTGCCCAAAGTCGCCCAAAACTATGGGCCACCCGAAGGCATACTGAATGTCAATATAAATATTGACAGTCAGTCCTTCACTCAATTCACATGCTTGCAAAAGAGCTATTGGTAAGGAACATGTAATGTCTCAACTACAGTTCACAGTGTGGTAATGGCATAAGATGTTGTAGTAGTGCCATCTGACAATTTGAAACAAGAGCCATCAACATATAGTTCCCCTAGTGGGTCGAGTAAGGGAACGTCAGTCTATTCTACCCATTCCTTTGTCTCTTCTTCCGTACGAAACAGACAATCATGGACATCTGTGTCCTCATTTTCTGAAGGGAGGGGTAGAAACGTGGCTGGGTTTAGAATGGCAAATCTTTGGATAGTAATATGAGGTGCAAATAGAGTCAATTCGTAGCCGGTCAGACCAGCACTGTTAAGGTGCTGCGTCTTTGTCGTGTTCAAAAGTACATCCACAGCATGGGGTACCATTACTGTGAGATCATGATTGAGTAAGAGCCCTGTCGATTGTCGAATAGAAACCGCTGCAACTGCGTCTCTTAAACAACTTGTGCACATCCAGCCGTTTCTTGTATGTACAACACGAAGGGCTTATTATAATCAGGCGTGTCAAGCACAGGTGCAGAGCAAAGCGCAACATTTGATTGTTCAAAAGCATGCTGACATTCATGCGTCCAGGGCAAAGGTTCACGCACATCTTTAGTTGTTACACAAAGCAAGGGCTGTATTAATAAAGAATAAGTGGGTATCCAGTGTCGACAATACGAGGTGATGCCTATAAAAGCATGCACATCCCTCTGTGTCACAGGGACAGGCATCTTAGCAATGGCATCAACTTGTTCAGGTGTTAGCCTCTGACCCTCCTTCAACAGCATATGACCGAAATAGGTGACTTCATGTTGACCATATTGGAATTTAGAAAGGGACATTTTATGTCCTTTGTTTGCCAAATGCTTTAATATTGTAACTGTGGCCTCCCGGCAACCCTTCTTAGTATCAGAGGCAATCAGAATGTCATCCACATACTGTAGATGTCATTCACATCCAATTATGTCATCCACATCCACATACATTACCTGCTGGGAGAGAGAGAGTCCAACTGACTTTTTAAAGCCTGGCTATAAATACTGGGACTTTCAGTATACTCCTGAGGATCTCTACAGAATTGGAAGCTCCTACCAGCCAGAGCAAAGCCGAAAAGATATCTACTATCTGGAAGGATAGGAATATTAAAGAATGCATTTTTCAAATCAATCACAGAAAAGAATTTGGCTGTGGAAGGAATCATTGTCGAAAAGGACAGTAATGTCTGGGACCACCGGGAACTGAGGGACTACTATTTTATTAATTTCCTGCAGGTCAATCACAAAACGACAGACATCAGGATGTGCAACAGAGGAATTCAAAGATGCCTTCTTAAGTATAGGGAGAATGGGGCTATTGCATACATACGCAACTGTCTCCTCAACCACCCTTGATTTGATCAGGTCCTGTATAATCTGCATCAAAGCCTGTTCTCCAGCTTGTGATATTTTGTACTGGGGAATACGAAGGAGTACAGCATTGTCCTTAACCGTTATAGAAACTGGTAGTATCTGCAACAACCCCACATCCGTGTCCCCTGTGGCACATAATGATGACGACACATCCTTAAATTCAACAGGAAGTAGCTCATCCTTCGCCAAACACTGTTTTGCACTAACTTGGCGCAATTGTCACCCAGACATCCGTTCTGTTCAGTACTGTTTTGCACTAACCACATTTGGCCCAAGAGTCAAGTAAACACCATCTAGGGAACAATAAATAATGGTAGCATGTAGCTTTTTCAACAAATCCAATCCTAATAAATTTTCCCAACAATTCGATGTCAACAGAAAGGGGAGTCCACAGTAGTAGGACCAACAGTCAAAGCAAGAGGTTTGGAAATGGGTCTCACAACCGGTACGCCTGAAAAGCCTACAGAAACATTATTATCGCCAGACAGGGCTGCCCCGGGGATTAGAGAATGAGGAACAGAGCTATTCATTGCACTTGTATCCACCAACATTTTTTGTGCTGAACCATGCAAATCTGCTGTGACATAACGACCACGCTGATCTATAGGAATTTGGACTGGTCCCTTTCCCTGTCCCTGGCTGTCCTAACCATAGGACATCCTTGCAGCTTCGTTCATATCATAATCATCATGATAGTACTGCCTTCCCCGGGGGTCATCAAAATAGTTCTGATCAGAACGACCCCCGGAAGATGCACTTACTTGAACCTCATCCCGATCAAACTCACCACGGCCCCTTCCACTCGAACCTCGTCCTCTAGGTACTGCAAATTTCTGCAACCAGTCCGGACACACTAGTTACTTACCTTCGGCAATGATATATCTGTAAGAAACATTAGTTAGTGTTAGATTCCTTACCTTAGAATATCCCCAGGCATCAGACTGGATCTGGAACGTTTTTTCGTCAGCAGTACCCCTATGCGTCGGTAGGCGTCGTCCTGCGGCTCCGCGTCCGTCGTCGGCGTCGTGATTGCCGGAATGACGTCACTGGAGTATTTAGATGCCGCCCTCGCGCGATGACGTCAGTTCTGTACATAACTTTCCACACCAGGATCGCAGAACCATGCAAGAAACCAACACTGATGCCATGAAACTAGGGCCCTGACAGGAAAATACCTTTACCCTAGATATCGGTTCGCAGAACGGGGAGGATGGGTGCGGTGGTAAGGAATCTAACACTAACTAATGTTTCTTACAGATATATCGTTACTGAAGGTAAGTAACTTTTGCATCCGAAAGAAACATGTTAGTGTTATATTCCTTACCTTAGAATAGATACCCCAGCAATACCAACCCCGGTGGTGGGTCGCAAACCAAGATCACACGAGGAAGTCCTGGAGAACTGAATGGCCAAAGAAACCGTCTCTCCGGACTTGGATTTCCAGGCAGTAGTGCTTGGCAAACGAGTGCAGCGAGGCCCACGTGGCTGCCTGACAAATGTCCTGCAGTAGTAGCCGCCGCCGTGGCCTGATTGGCATGGGCGCACAGCCACGCAGGAGGTTCCTTTTTAGCCAAGGAATAACAGATCTTAATGCACAAAACAACCCACAGAGAGATGGTTCGCTTGTGCACCGCCCGTCCTTTCTTAGCGCCCAGTTATCCAACAAAGAGTTGGTCGTCCATCTGGAACTGTTGTGTGCCGTCCAGGGAAAAATAGAGTACACGTTTTGGGTTCAGACGGTGGAGCCTCTCTTCCTCTTTTGAGGAATGCGGAGGCGGAAAGGAGGTGGGTAAGGTAAGGGTCTGCCCGATGTGAAAGGCAGTAACCACTTTGGGTAGAAAAGAAGGACGAGTCCTCAGAACAACTTTGTCCGGAGGAAAGGAGGCTTAGAGGAAAGAGCCTGGAGCTCACTCACTCTTCTTGCAGAGGTGATGGCAACCAGGAAAGCAGTCTTTAGAGTTAGAAGACGTAAGGGACAGTTATGGAGCAGCTCAAAGGGAGCACAAATCAGATAGGTTAACACCAGATTCAAGTCCCACTGAGGCATTACGAAGGGAACAGGAGGAAACATGTGAGTAATGCCTTTCAAGATTCTATTTACAACGGGGGCTTAAAGAGAAGGCTGATCAGGAAGCCTCAAGAAGGCTGAAATGGCCGAAAGATAGCCCTTGATAGTGCCCAGAGCAGAGCCCTGCTGGGCCAGGGAAAGAAGAAAGAGGAGAACCTCTGAAAGAGGGGAAGAGAGAGAATCCACAGCCTTTGCTGTGCACCATGCCACAAATTTGTTCCACCTGCAGGAGTATACCGATTTTGTGGAGGGACGTCTGGCTGGCAAAATGACATTACAGACTACAGGACGCAAGTCAAATGGCATCAACTGTCACCGCTCAATCTCCACGCATGTAGGTGGGGGCTGGGCAGGTTTGGGTGGAGGACTGTCCTCTGTTGCTGCGACAGAAGATCCTCCTGAAGATGCAGTCGAATCGGGGAATCGATTGACATACTGAGTAGCTCAGGATACCAGTATCTTCGTGTCCAATCCGGAGCCACAAGGATGACTTGGGCCCAGTTGCAGGAAATCTTCTGCAGCACTCTAGGCAGAAGTGGTATAGGTGGAAAGGCGTACAATAGACCGCAGCTCCACTTGTGACGAAAAGCGCTGCCGAGCGAGTGCCGCCTTAGAAATTCCAACACACAGAACTGAGGACGTTGCGCGTTCTCTTCGTTGGTGAATAGATCTAACCAAGGTTCTCCCCACTGCTGATAGAGACCTTACGCCACGTCCGAGTTCAGACGCCACTCGTGATGCATCATGCACTGACGGCTGAGTTTGTCTGCCCTGGCGTTCAGGGAACCTGCCAGGTGTTGAACCACCAGGGTGATGCCCTGATGTTCCAGCCATGTCCAGAGGCGCTGAGCCTCCAGACGTAGGACCCAATCCCCCTTGCTTGTTGCAGTACCACATGGCGGTGGTAAGACAAAAGACAATTACATTTGAAAATATAGGGTGTTCAGTCAAAAAACGGCCGAGGCTTAAAGTCAGTAACAATAAATGACAAGCTTTCCAAAACAGTATTCACACTGGTTTTAACAAAATGGTTTGACATGTAAAAATGTCAACGACGTTTCGATCTCTTTCAGACGGATAATGGATCATCATCAGGACGGTATGATTACATGCCTTAGTGTGACAAGCAGCCTTTGAGAAAAGGAGGGGAAAACAAAAATAAGGAGGCAGTACAAAGATATGGAGGTAGAGAACATTTTTACAAGAGAGTAGTAAGCCCAAAATCGAGGGGCTGTACTAGGCTAAAGACTACTGGAAGTAGTAGCACCATGCAAGGAAGTGCTGGTGGGGTTGTTGCAGTAGGCTTTATGCTGTGAACCATGCGTGGTGGCATTGAAGGGTGAAATAGCAATATGCCTGGAGGTGTGGAAGCTCCAGGAGAAGTGAGCTGTTGGTGTAGAAGGACTAAAGAAAAGGATCCAGTGTAGTGAGAGGAATATGGAAAATTATGCGACCAAAAATTAACTGGTGACTGTGAGATGGAAACGGATAGTCGGTTAAGCCGGAGGCAGCGTCCGTGAGTGATGCGGATCGGCGGAATATCCACATTGCTGGTGTTTGTAAGGATACAGTGAAAATATATGGCCGTGATTAGGGATTAAGGGCCATATGTATCAAGCAAAATTGCATTAGCAAACGCCGAAATTCACAGAATTTCGACGTTTGCGAATGCAATTTTGCCAAATGATACGTATTAAGGCAAAATAAGGAATCACAAAATTTGCGATTCCCTATTTTGCAATTCCTTAAATGCAATGTAAGAAGCACCAAAAAAGTGCAATTTGGCCTTAAGGAATCGCAAACTACCACCACCAACTTCAAGTTGGTGGTAATTTGCAATTTCTTTGAAAAATTCACTTTTTGGCATTTTTCAAAGGGGAATGTGAAGCACATACATGCCCTTAGGGCATGTATGTGCGCCACATGTGCACCCATTCTTATTTCAGGGGTGCATCAGGGTGTCCTTTTGACACCCCTGCACTTTGAAAATTATTCTCAATTTGCGATTCTCAAATTGCGAATCGCAAAGTGAGAATAACTTCCCATTCATTCCTATGGGCCTCCTGGCCTGTAGAAATGAATTGGAAAGTATTCCTCAATTTCGATTCGCAATTTGCTAATCGCAATTAAGGAATATTAAGAAATCGCTAAAAAATTGCGATTTTTTTTTTTTTTTTTTTTTTTTTTTTTTTTTTTTTTTTTTTACATACATCCCTATTTGCAATTCTCAAATAGCAATTTTTCAGAAATCGCTATTTGAGAATCGCAAATCAGGATGTTAATACATATGTCCCTAAGTTTGTCGGTTTCCGAAGTGTCTGTTCGGCATGCAATGTGAAAGATTGAAAACGCTGATGCTCCATAAGAACGGTGCTTGAAAATGGAGCATACCAACTGACCTTGGCTTTTAAGAATAACACCTGGCAGGCTGGGTGTCAGTTGCAAAAATTAGTGCCCGTGTAGCAAGGGTGAGGATACTGTAGGAAATAGGGGGGAGGGGGAGGGGGGGGGGTTGTTACAAGTCATAATTGTAGGAGCCCATATTTAAAAGGCGGGCGACAATGCGATCATCTGGAGGGGGAGCCGTTTAGGGGAGTAATGCACTGGGCGCCAATGCGGTCCTGAAGTATAAAAAATATTGCGCTTTAGCGCGGGGAAAAATTACATACAGGAGGCTGAGAAAATGAACTAGGGGCCAGGGCGCACTAGGGAGGGAGCGCTTACCAGTGAAAAGGCGAATGTCTCCGAGAATCCGGAGTTCAGGTGCTCGGTGGCAGGATGATTCAGAGTCGGGCAATGAGTGCTCACTATAACAAGCATGCAGTGTACTTGGCACGTGACTCAGGCTACATTCGGCGGCCATGTTGGGTGAGGAAAACAAAAGATATAGTAGACAGACTGCTTGGGGGATAGGCACCAGTGCAAGGGGAATCAGAGAAAAATGTTTTTTTTTTAAAGGATAAGAATACAGATGAAAAAAGAAGAAAGAAGCCTACATAAATTATGGTGAAATAGTAGACTGATGTATATCAATCAAGTGGAATATCCTTTTACTTAAAGTACCTTACGGCTCAAATCAGAGCTGCATATGAACAACATTCTCATAAATAAGCTGTCCTTAAGGTTCAGGCAGCGAGCATGGCTGAAAGTACAAAAGTTGAGTGATAAACTTTGAAATCATTACAGAAAACAGAGGTGCTAAATATATACAAAAATATCTACATAACAGGAAAATCAAGGGGCAACAAGGGTCAGTTATTCACATTACTGGAGAGTAAGAGCATACGTGCAGGGATCAGAAAAGTTCACTGGGATTAGTTCAATGTAATGAGGTCCAGTCTTCGGTCCTGTTCAGACCGTCCCTGATACTGTCCATGAGTATTATCATTTTCAATTCTTCCTTGTTTCGCAGTAGGGCCATATCTCCACCTCTTTGGGGGCGTTTCAGTACATTCAAAACTTTCCATTTGATGTCATTTTCACTGTGTCCAAATAGGTTGAAATATTCAACTAGTGGTGCATTGGGTGTTTTGCATCTCACTGTGCTTCGCTGTTGGCCAATCCGGGTCTTTATCTTCTTTGTACTTTGTCCAATGTAGATTTTCGGACATGGACATTGGATAAGGTAAATAACGTTGCATGTATTGCAATTGGAAAAAGTAAGACATTTCACCACAGTGTTGTTAAACTTGAATGAATTGCCAATCACAAACATTGCAATTCTCACATTTAGAGTGCCCAATCAGTGGCTCCAAACCCCAATGTACATCAAGAGTGGAGTGTGGTGTCGGACTGGGAAGTGCTGCTCTTACCAGATGGTCTTTTAGATTACAGCTTTTAAGGAAAGCAAATAAGGGGGGTTCGATATTTAGATTACCCATATTGTGTATGGACCAATGTTTAAGAAAGGATTTACGGACAGGGTTGGATACAGGGGAGAATGTTGTTACACACACTATTCTGTTTGTGTTGTTTTTCACTTTGGGGCTCAGCAGGACTTCCCTGGGACAATATCAAGCCCTTTTCTGCGCATTGCGCACCAATCTCTTTGGATAACCACGTTCTCTTAATTTCGTGGAAGTGTAGCTGCCTCTAAAAAGTACTCTTCCTTCGCATAGCAGTTGCACCTTATGTGCAAAAATTGGGAGTATGGAAGTGAGTCTCTGAGTGCTCTCGGGTGGTCGCTACTATAGGACGTAAGTGTGTTGCACTCAGTAGTTTGTCTATAGAGTTTTGTCAGTAATTCCCCTTCAGAATGACAAATGGTGAGATCTAGAAATGAGAGGCAGATTTGTCAGTGGTCAGAGTGAAAGTTAGGCCTAATCAATTGTTATTTAGCCAATGCAGACATTGATGTAGTGTGTAGTGTGTCCTAATAGTTATGCCAAATAAGAAAGATGTAATCTATATATCTGTGCCATAACGTTATACCTGAGAAGAAAGGGTTTGAACACAGTGACAGAATGGCTGTCATTTCAAGATGATCCATAAACAGTATAGCCAGGTTGGGGGCAAAAACTGCCCCCATAAAAGATCCCTTTAATTGTTGATAGAACTGGTTGTCGAAGGTAAAAAAGTTCCTGGTTAGACATTGTTTTAAAAGTTGAAGAATAAACAGTGTGGGTACCGCATGTGGGCGAGGCCTGGAAACAAGGATTGTCTAAATGAGCAATATGGCCATTCTCTGCAGAATATTAGTGTACAAGGATTCCACATCCATTGTACATAACAGGTCTGAGTCTGTTTTAAAAGGGTGATGTTCTACTAGGTTTATCATCGACATGCTGTCTTGGACATAACACGCGATAACAGGTACAAAGTCTTTTATGAATAAATCAACATTTTGGCCAAGGGTCCCCAGAATGGACCCACAGCCAGAAACCATGGGCCGCCCTGGTAGACTGGTGAGATTTTTGTGATTCTTTGGGAGCGTGTAAATTGAACGGTAGCAAAGGGCTTCGAAGAGTTTACTGGCGGTTGAAGATCCTCGGTGATGAGGTTAGTCCTCACGGCCGCTGCAGGGAGCTCAAGGCCCAGGGCCGTGGCCACCCTGCCCAGCACCACAGCATAAGTTGCCCCTCCTCCATAGCTACGGAGGGACTTAACTGGCATTACTGTGCCAGAGGGTTCTCAGATCCCTCCCAGTTCTCCCCTTCATTCGTGTCCTGATAAACAAGCAAAAATGACAGAGTCAGGGCATAGGTGAAAAGCTCACCAGTCGGCGCCGGAGAAAGCGCCGACACTGAGCCCGGCGCTGAAACTGTGGACAGCGTCGTCCGAGGACGGCACCGGAGGCAGCACCGTGGGGGCCGGTGCCAGCGGAGGAGTCGTAGGGTCAACTGGCGTCGACCGGGATCCAGGCCTAGGTCCCACGGGTCCTGCGATGCCAGGACCGAGGTCACCAGCGGCGCCAAGGCCAAAGCCACCGGCAACACAGGACTAGGACCCCCAGTCGGACCCGCAGGATCCTGAAGGTGCGCCAGCGGATCTCGACAGTGGGAAGAGAATCCTCATGGCCACGAGGAAGTCTCTGATCTGCTCCGGAGTCGCATCGAGTCCAGGGACCGGAGGGTGTGGGGCTGGATGCGACTGCACATGCCACACCGAAGCTGCGTGGGAGGTGCCACCCGAACCCTCGGCCGAGTCGCGCGACCGGCGAGGGGAAGTTGAAGAGTGACAATGCTTCTTCGACTTCTTTTTGCCATGCCTCGACTTATCAGAGTGTGAGGACTTGGAACCGGACGATCGATGATGACTGGGGCTCCGTGACCGGTCCCTCGACTACCTCCTCGACCGGGACCTCGAGCGGCGCAGAGCCGACTGCCGGAGCTCAAGGAGCTTACGGGAACGCTCCCGCCTAGCCTTCGATGTCAAGGCCCGGCGGTTGGGGCACGACTTGTCATCGTGGTCGGCCCTCAAGCAGTAGAGACACCGGCGGTGGGGGTCGGTAACCAACATCAGTCGGTGACAGGCGTCAGACAGCTTGATACCGGGCATCCCTACTGGCACCAGGAGTCGAGTTGACTCGAAAAAGATAGACAAAAATGTCCAAAAAGTTAGTCAAAAAATTACTAAGGGTACGTGCACTTCCCGGATCTGCGCTTGCTGGTGCGTAGAAGAGAACTGACTTCAGCGTGCGAGGGCGGCGTCTAAGTAGTCCAGCGACGTCATTCCGGCGATCACGATGCCGATGACGGACGCGGAGCCGCAGGACGACGCTTGCCGACGCTCAGGGGTACTGCTGACAAAAAAACTTTCCAGATCCAGTCTGACGCCTGGGAATATTCTAAGGTAAGGAATCTAACACTAACGTGTTTCTTTCAGATACTCACTTTGCTAATGTCCCTCCATTTTGCAAAACGCACACTGATTTGGCCCTAAGGGTGCACCACTTCTATCGGCACCCTGCGATCTCTGAGCTAGACCAGTACCTCTTCCCCGTCCGGACACTCTTGCAACCTGCAACAGTAACACCCTTGTTTACAAATCCTTACTCTTCTTTACCACTTTATCCTTTTCTTCATTTTCTCAGTGATCATAATAATGAGCCATACTCGATATCACCGAAGGGGAGGAGGTAGTCCAAGTGGTCTCTGAAGCATGCAACCGAGCCGCAATCTCTGGAAGCAAATTTGTGACAAACCTGTTAACAAACAAATGAACACCAGCTTCAACTGACAAATCCTGCCCACTGAAATACAAGTACACCCCTTCAAATTAAGTAAAAAATCAGATACTCTCCTCCTTTCTTTTGACGACATGTCGTTAACTTATCCTAATCTACTTGCCTGGGTGGGATAAGAGCATGCATGTAAGTGATGGCACGACTTGGCAAAGCCAAAATCTCAGCCCAAGGTTTTTCACCGGGCTTTCGCTCCTTGTCCCATGCCTTAATCTCATCCCATGTGCCACCCAATTCCACTCTGTGATCCTGCGTCTGCACCAGCCTTGATATATCCACCGGCACCAACAGCCCGAAAAACATCTCAATATCTGCTAGGGTCATAACTGATGAGGAGGCGGCCTCTGTTAACTCTTTATAATATGCCGTAGGGTTTTTCTTAGGATCCAGTAACTGACTCTTAAGAGCTAGCACTTCGCTTCTCTTCCACCGGGTATAGACCCACTGTTCCTGAAAATTAGTCGCTACCCGTGGTTGAACTACATCTCCTCTCTGGTTATGCGGCTCTGGAATCTCAGGATGAAAAATAGGATGCACCTCCCTCATCGGAAATTGGGACACACAAGTTGGAGTACAGTGATGTAATCTTTCTTGATAACCGAGTAGTGTCCCAATGTTACCAAGAACTTCTGTAGGAGCCATACCAGCTGAATATACACGGTCTTGAATGTCATAAATAATTTGAGGAGCTATGCCTCCAATACACTATTCCCACAAACCAATCAATGCAGCCGACATTTGCTGAAGGGCATGCTGTTGTACAAATGGGTTAAAATCTTTCATCACACACCATATATCCTCCACACTATAGATCAGTTTCCGAACACATTGTGCTGCCTGATTTGCAACCATCCTGTTCCCCTCTTCACCCACGTCAGACCGAATCAATGCCCGTTCCATTTGCTCCCGTTCCTTTGCCCAATCCCCTCCATCCGACCCTCGTACCGATGTCCCAACACTATACAACACCACGGATGAAATGCCTGGGGAAGACACAAGAGGCACAGACGCAGGTGACCGTGTCAGCAATGACTATGTGGTGGGTGTAAGAGAAGGAGGAGAAACATGAGTGGAAGCAGCAGACACTGCGGGGGTGCCTGCAGTCACCACACTTGCGGGTTGTGAAACCGAAGGGGAGACAGATAAGCCTGGAGCCGAAGCTGTTGAATCTGCAGAAAGACCAGAGGAAGGAAGTGGGACAACGGAGGACTGAGACGATGGAACAGCAGGATATATTCTCTGTGGGTCATAGGGAGGTGAGGGATGAGTTTCCAGCAGATTCTCCACAAAAAGGATCCTCATCCTCTCAAACAACATAGGAAGTTTCAATTACAATGTAATAACTTCTATCTGCGCACTCAATACCCTTTTTGGTTTGTTCTTTATATAAGCTACAGCTTTCTGAACCAGGGTTTACATTGCCTTCTTCCTAGACTCCTTCTCGGCCCGTATGCGCCTCTGCTTAGCTTCCTTCTGCCATACCTGCAAAGTATAAAACATCGACTGCCTACTTTTTCTAGCAAATAATTTATCCTGTAAAGGTACCATCCAGTGGCCACTGAAGCTCAGTATTGTCCCTCGTATACTTGTGCCACAATGTACGAAACATAATAGGGCCAACACCGTGCTTCACATACATCTCAAAACTCGGAGTGCCTTCTGGAGGCGCAGGCTGCCTTTCCCTCAGTCGATGCTCAGCGGAGCAACAGCGGCACCCCAAGCACCACACTTTACTCCCACAAGGCATCCTAGCATCAGACACATTCACTTATTCACTCAATCAACGCGCATGTACACAATAAAAACGCACATAAAAACAAAAGAGCTCTCCAAGAAATTCCTTAGACTGAGTCAATACAAGTCAGTGCTTAGACTGCACCAAGACAAGACAGGCTGTAGCCACTGGCCATTACAAGAATAAACCAAATTCAACAAGTTGCACGGCAGAATGTTAAAAAAAACCGCTCCGTATCACAAGGGTCCACAGACTCACCAAGCTAATCAAGATGGCGCTGCACTTAGCAAGAATTCAAGAGGAGGGGTGGCGTGGCCAACCGGCAATCAAGATGGCCACACTTAGTTAGAGCTTGTCAACTGCTAGAGTATTCCCTGACACACCTGTTACAATTATCCAGCCACAGCTCATTATAGAGGCTACCTGAATGGTCCTAAGCCCCCGGGCGACACTGAGCCTGAAATCACGATCTCCGGACATTCTGGGATCGTGAAACACCAAGTATATGGTGGCCCGGTGAGGGGATGGTGGTCACCCCGAGGACTCCAGAAAAAGGCTGTGTGAGGCCCGGGAGTTGAAACGGACCTGACTCCAGTGGCTGGGCAGCAGACTGCGCCTCCTTGTCGCCTTCCCAGTGATCGCGCAGCACAGTGCGAGACGATGGCAGTGTCCTGGTTGAGGGCAGCGGAGTGATTGATTGAGCCGGCCATGAGAGAGAATCCCAGTGGGTGCGGACCGGGACACTGGTGAAGGGCGGCTCCAGGCAAATGTCGTGAGTGTTGCAGTGCACAGGAGACAGGCAGCGCAACTACCCGACAAAGACGCTCATTACCATAAGCGATGCGCGAATCAGGTGGGAAGAGAAGCAACGTGCTCAAGGTGGCGTGTCAGTGTATAAGTCCTGAGTGCTGAAGGGCATGCACGACTGGAGGTCCACCAGAATTGTGGTGAGAGGTCAGTGCGGAGACACCCAATCTACACTGTGAACGTTTGGTCAAGAATTCTGCCCCAGAGTTTCCCAGCAGAGCCGCCATCTTGGAACAAAATGAGAACGAAGGGAGAAGGGCTCGCTGTTGGATAGTGGCTGGCATTTGAAAGAAGGGAGGCATCAATCGGCTAGTGTTGTAAAGATCAACTTCTCTACCTGGGTGGCAGCACAGTTTTGGGCTCCTCACGACTGATCGGATTTGCGCAAATGGTGACACTAAAAGGACAAAAACAAACGCACCAGACTAAATTAGATAAATATGTGCAGTCTAGGACAGAACAAGCAGGGGAGAAACATGAAGAACAGGATGGGAAGCAACAGGTTGGGGAAGACACCCCGACTCTTTAGGACATTATGGAGGCAATACAAGGGATACGCACATCCTTTGAAAATAAAATAGACAGTCACTACAGAGGTAACATTGATGTGGGCAGACCTGCGCAATATGGGGGACAGAATGAGAGCAATGGAAGATTCAGTTGCCACCCTTCAATCCTTCACAAAGGAGATGGAGTGCACAGCGAAGAAACTACATGTGACAAAGACAGACCTTGAAAATAAGCTGGAAGATTATGAACAGCGCGCCCGCAGATATAATGTTCGCATTTTTGGGGTACTGGAACAGGCAGAGGGGCAAGCCACGGATCTATTCATGGAAGGTTTGGTACAGAGGCACCTTCAGCCCTGCTCACTCTCTCAATATTTTTCTGTCAAACGTGCCCATAGGGTACAGGGGGATCTCCGAAACCTGGTGCACCTCCACGTCCATCCTAGCTAGGATATTCAACTATAGGGACAGAGACATAATTCTTCAGATGGCATTAGAAGCTCCCCCGCTGAAATTTGTAAACTCCACAATCACCTTTTTAACGGAATTTACAGTCAAGGTCCAGAAGATGCGAAGATCCTTTTTAGAGGTGAAGCGGGCTCTGCGTGAGAAAAGCATAAAGTATGCAATTCTTTTTCCAGCCAAGCTGAGGGTGATGGCCGAGGGAAAGTCCTGGGTTTTCCAGTCCCCAAAAGACACTTGGGAATGGCTGGAGGGGTGGCGAACCCTGGAGCCCCAAACTCGACCTCATAGCGGTCAACACAGATACAGGACTCTAGAACCGATGCTTGAGGAACTAAAGAATGCCTGAAGTAGGATTTTGGATTGGGTGGCGCTGTTTAATAGAGTAAATGGCCACTAGATATTGCCCTTAATGGGGAGGTTTGGGGGGTTGGCGGGGAGATGGGAGTGGGTACTCCAAGATGTGAGGCGCAACGGTGGTACATTCTATGTGTAGTTGGGGTGCCGAAACTTGCTAATCCTGTCCTATTCAACCCCTGGTAGACTGCTGTCATATAGATATACTTTGCCTATATGCTGTGTTAAGTTAGCATGAGCTTATTTGGAGTTTAAACACCATTTTACCTTTCTGCTGCTTCTGCACACGACACATTTCTGTTGCTTTAGCTTTGAGCCTAGTAGAATGTTTTTGATTCAAGCGAGAATAATATGTTGTTACTCTGATATCAGCCTTGCTTGGTGAGCTGTGTCTGTACAGTGAGTGCTGAAACCTTCAAGGATATCTCAACACAGTGGTTGTTGTGAGGTCTGACCTTCGCACGTTCCTAGACATAACATACATGCAGCTGCGGCCAAATTCTGGCTTTGCACAGAGCATACACACACACTTGATGGTGCTTCGCATGCAGAGAGCTGGTGGAAGATGATGTGATCCCTTACCACTAGGATCTGAGGTATGGGCCCGCCCTGCTAAAACCCAAAGAGACCTTCTTAGATATAAAATAATATACTAGCTAGGGAGGGTGAGAATAAGGTGTTAGTAAACCCTATTCGTTTAGCATTTTACCATGCTTTTACCTTTTGTGTTCTATAGACTAGTGACTATGCTGATTACTTTGTTTCTTATAATATGTTTGCTTGTATTAGCTAAGATACTGCGCTTGAGAACACTGCATTAGTAAATAAACATTTCAAATGTGCACACGTCTTCATTTACTCCTTGTTCTGGATTGAAATGATTGTATAACGAAAGAGTGTTCATGTATGCCACGTTACCTGAGGTGTACTAAGTCCATGTTCTGGTTTGTCTAAGCATTGGGAGTCTGTGATGACCAATGAGACACTGTAGCTAGTCTGGTAGGGGATTTTGGGTATTAGGTGAGTTTTGGTACACCCTAATTCACTGAGGTTCCACTTCTCTATACACAGTTCTGTATGAGAACGGAATCCCTGCGACATGGCGCCCAATCGTTGGTGGTTTTATTACATGACACTCGAGCAGTGCAATATTCAGTCCTTAACACCTTCACTATTGTTTCTGGTTAACGGTGGTGTTGGACAAACCTACCTATCTTTGTATAGGTCTTTTCAAGCTTGAATTTTTCTAAACGGTTTCCTTGAAATACTACCCAGTTGTGCTACAAGGTTTGCTTTGTACCTCTTTCTTTTTGTGTCACTATGGCCGCGGTGAACATTCCGCAACATAGTGCGCAATCATTTGCAGACTTACAATGTTCCCGTGGATGACATGGCCATGATTACGGTAGTGAGTGCAGAGGTGGCTTACCCTTACGAAATCTTTTTTTCGTGGGTTACCTTCCCGGCTGTGAACGAAAATACTAATGTGTTCGACACGTACACTCCCACTGCTGTGCCGCAGGAATATGCTCCATATAGGGCACAGGAAATTCCTATTGATAATTGGCAGCACCGCATTTGGTTTGATGGCGCCCTACCCCATTCTTTGGCAGCTTCGAGGTTAGGTCCTTTGTCCATTCCAGGCGCAAATTGGCCTGTTTTAGCTGGATTTACGCCTCATCTTCAACACGGGGCATGTTCCGTGGTTGAGTTAAGGCAACTACATCTAGTCGCAATTAGGGTGATTAGGTCGGTAGTGCAATACATTACCCGTAATCTCCAGGGCTTGGCCCCAGGTGGTGCGGCGCTCCCTGCCGGACAGGGCTGAATGAAGCTCAGTCCCGTTATGGTCAACACTATGATGGGCAAGCGTCCCCAAGGTAAGGATGATTTTCCTTTCTGGCTTGCCGAGAAGTTTGACCTACTGGAAGCAGTATTTCCTAACAGGACTCCTAGAGAAAAACACAGGATTCTGACAATTAGCTTACTGAAAGACTTTACCCCTGAAATTGGTGACTGTGAGACTTGCGGCGGTCTATACGAGGTGTTACTGCACTCCGTCTATGACTGTCCTGCCGACGGTCCTTAAACGTGTTCAGGATGAGCATGGACCTGAGGCTGCTGTTGAATTGGGTATGCACCTCTGTGGCACCTTTGATATAGTTTCCGATCTCATACTTGCTAATGTCAAGGGGGATGTGGTGAACTTTCAGGTGGCCAATGCTTTGCAGGCCATTCCCGATGTCGATAAACCCCGACAGTTGGCGAGGATTTTTGTGGCGGCTTATAAAACCGTGGGCTGCAATAGTAGGGGTCTCAAGCCTTTTTCTACTAAAGAGAAGAAACAACCCCAAGGGCAGAAGTCAGAAACCAACGAACAGCCCAAGAACAAAAAACAAAATTGGCCAAAAAAACAAAAACAGGGAAAGCAACAACAACAGAAACAGGAGTCTCGTCCTGCGTCTCCATTGCCTGCGCCCCCAGAACGTGTTTGTCTTGCATGATCGCGCGATTATAAAATCACCTGATCGATTTCAGGTTTCTGATCAACCCCGACATTTGGCGAGGACTATTGTGGAGGCTTATAAAACCGTGGGCCGCAATAGTAGGGGTCTCAAGCCTTTTTCTACTAAAGAGAAGAAACAACCCCAAGGGCAGAAGTCATAAACCAACGAACAGCCCAAGACCAAAAAACAAAATTGGCCGAAAAAACAAAAACAGGGAAAGCAACAACAACAGAAACAGGAGTCTCGTCCTGCGTCTCCATTGCCTGCGCCCCCAGAATGTGTTTATGACTTGCGCGATCGCACGATTATAAAATCACCTGATCGATTTCAGGTTTCTGATCAACACTCTCCTTGTTTTTTTCAGGAGTCATCGGCCTTATCGACCGGTGGTGGTGGAGGCGGCGGCAGGGGTCGGGGTGGCCAGCTGGCACGTGACCAGCCTGCCTGAAAGACTGTAAAGGCAAGCAGGACGATTCTACACCGAAGAGACCCCAGTTTTAGAAAAAGAAAGTCACAGCTTTAACAGCGAGATATGCCACAGATAGTGAGAACGCAGCTTCGGAATCAGACATGGGCTCTGACCTTGCAGGACAGCGCGGCAGAGATTACCATAGTGCGAGAGGCCCTGCGTCCACTACTGAAGGTGACAGCGACTGACCGTTATGTTGTTGTACAGACAGCTGACACTAGAGTAGCTCCCCCTGACAGACTTTATGAAATAGTATTGTTCATTGAAGGTGACATACAACGTACCATGAAAGGGGTATTTTGGGAAAATCTTACAACTACCTATGACATTTTGTTAGCGGAGGCTGACTGGCCCCTACCTTTTGTTCTCGCAGCTCCAAGAGGGGAGGAGGTGATCCTCTCTAGTTTCGCGCACACTGTCTCGAAGGAGCATGCGCTGAATTTTGCAGAAGAGTGGGCGAGTGCCCTTGCGCCGGCTTTGTACCGTACACATTGTGGATGCGATAAATTTTCCCCCCACCATGAAATACCTTTGCGGTCGCAGCCACAGCCTCAACCCAGTACCCCTTAAGACGTGAAGCTAAGGCTTCCGTTGCGGGGATCCTTGAAAAATTGGAATATCAGGGAGTGATTGAAACTTGTGTGTCACCAATGAATAACCCTCTTTTTACTGTGACCAAGCCTGACGGTTCATATCGTTTGGTATTGGATTATCGGCATTTAAACTCTCATTGCCGTATTTGTGCAGTACAGAATTCTCACGGCTCTGCCTTAGTGGATAGTCTTGCGCGTAAGCGGTTTAAAACCACGCTTGACATTTCCAACAGTTTTTATGCCCACCATTTGGATGGTCTGAGTTCCCAATGGACCTCCTTTACTTGCGGCGGTGTGCAAAAAAAAATTTCGACGTTTACCCATGGGCTATAAGAATAGTCCTGGGGTGTTTGCCTCCCGCATAGTCTCTCTCTTGGAGAGAATCGACCCAGATGCATGCTCGTATGTGGATGACACTTATCTCAGACGACGAACTTTGGGAGCATATGTGTCGAGTTGACCGCATAATTTGTAGCTTTGCGGACTTCGGTTACAAATTCAACTTTGCAAAGTCGCACATTGCAGAGTATACAGTATCGTTTCTGGGCTACCAGCTTAACAATGAAGGTCGAGGATTGGCTCCTCACTTCTTGGAGAAATGCGCACAACTGCGCGCTCCGCCAACTCTGAAAAAATTACAGTCTTTGCTGTTTTTAATTTCGGAAGGACATACATTCCGGAATATGCCCAGCGTATCAAGCCTTTGTATGCTTTGATACAACCTACTTTTACCAAATCGTGCTGGCTGCCAGAGCACTCGGTTATACTGCAATCTTTGCAGGCTGATCTGCTCGCTTCTAAATACTTACTGACTCGTGACAACCACACCAACCTGGTGATAAGAATCATCCCTGGGACGGTGGGTTTCACATACCTTACTTTTAACGAAGGAGACACAGTACCTATTGCCTACCAGTCACACTTGTACACTTCGGCTGAAATGCGATTTTCCACTGTGGAGAAAGTTTTAACGGCTGTGTAGATGGCGATTCTTAAGGAACGTGCACTGTCACAGGGAAAACGCATGTTGGTTGTTACCCTGTGTCCTGCTTTGGAGGCAGTTACAAAAGCCAGTGTACCTAATTCTAAAGCTTTGCACCCTCGGTGGATACAATGGGCTGCTTCTTTGACATCTCCAGATGTAACGTTTGTTTTTGATGCCTCCTTACGGTTGCAGGAGTTTTTGCAGTATGAATTTGTTCATCCTGCACCTTTGGCTATGCGGCCTTTGGAGGATTTCCATTGCATCATATACACTGATGGTTTGGCGCAGGTTGGGCATTCCGCATGCGCCATTCTGGTAGGTGCCATGGTGAATGATGAGTTCAAGTCCAGAGTGGTGCACATGCAGACTTTAGGGGACTGTACCACACAATTGGCAGAGGTTCGTGCTCTGATGCTTGCATTGGAGTACGCTGATCCTAGTGTGACGACTCTAATTGTAAGTGATTCTTACTACTGTGTCCTGTCTTACAATGAAAAATTGTTCTTTTGGATTCAGAATGATTTTTGTGACTCCAAGGGTAGCACAATAAAACATAAAATGATCTGGGTCCGAATGGCTGAGCTTAAAGAGCATTTGTCACTGGTGTTTGTAATTCATACACTTGGTCATCAGCGCGTTGGAGTTCAGGCTGTTGGCAACTCGCTTGTTGATGAAGCAGAAAAATCAGCAGTATCGACATATTTAGTTGCAGCAGTTACACGGTCCAGAAGTAAGATTGATGATTATATCTTGGCGGCTGTTGCTGCCACTGAGAAGGGAGATAAATATCCTAAGGGGTTCTCTTCGAAGTACACATACCACTTAAGTCCCGATAAGGTTCCTTATGTGAAAATACCTGAAGTTGGGGAGGGATTAATTAATTAATTAATTGATTAATTAATGGTATACTTGTAAAGTGCACAGCTACCCACACCGGGGTGTCCCGGCACTGTGTACCGCTGGGGAACCCGTCCTGGCTTTCCCTTTGAGATGGTCCCTCCTGGGCACCTCCAAGGTGAGACCAGGCATCCCCGGCTTTGAAGGGCCTGTTGTGAAGATTAAGCAAGCTATTGCCCAGAGTTGCAGAGTGGAGCCCAAGGTTAGAGTAGGCGCCGAGGCGAGAATTATCGAGTCCGCGGACATTGATCCAAGACCCTGCCGCGTTGTGAATTGAACCCTGGTCCCGGGCCGATCTCAGCTTCCGAGTCTGCCGCCTCTAACCACTGAGCCACACCTCTTAATTAATTAATGTGAGAGATGCCAGCAGATTAAGCCTTCAACTGCTGCGCGTCCGCCCCAAACACAGTTGTTCATTTCTAATAAACCACTAGGTTGTGTTTATTTAGATCACTGCGGCCTTTTTTCTTCTGATACTGCATATAAGTACGTCTTAGTCGCAGTTGATTCATGCACACGCTTTGTATGGGTGTGGCTTCACCGCAGCGCTGATTCACGGACTGTCATAAGGGATTTGCGTGTCTTTGTAGGGATTTTTGCCTGTGATACCTTCCATTCGGATCAGGGTCCTGCTTTCGCCTCTAAGACGTATAAGGATGCCATGGCTTCGATGGGGGTCCAAGTCAAGTTTTCGTCTCCATACAGACCTGAGGGTAATAGTGTAGTGGAACGAATGAACCTTGACTTAAAGCAATCATTGACAGCTCGAGTTATAGGCACTGGCAGGAATTGGCTGGCCAATCTCAATGGCGTGCAGCGTGCTCTTAATAATCTCCCTAGAAGGTCTCTGGGTCGGCTGACCCCATACGAAATGCTCTTTGGTATCAAGATGTATGTACTGGACCTTGACGGTCTAGACTCGGTGGCTGTTGCTGCCTCCTTTGACGTAGATGAACATTGCAATGTTTTACAGACTCTACAAAAGACAAGAGACAGTCTTGCAAAGGAACTTTTGCCCTCCACTTCGGATGATGCGTTGCAGATCCCGGTAGTTGGCTGGCTTACCCAAGTTGGAGAATTGGTTTGGGAGAAGATCGATAACAAGAAAGAATTTGGTCCCTCTTACCGAGCTCCAGTTCCTGTGCTTGGTGTGAAGGGCACAGGAAGTTATTTTCCCACCACTTCCAGGTTGTAAAGAAAACCGGTATATCTCCACTGACAATGTCAAGATACACAGAGTGGCCGATTCTCCTTAGTATGACGCCGGCAGTTTCCTGTCCTTCTATTGTGAGAAATTCTGTGTTGACCACTGCTTCGGATCCTGTGCCTGTGGTGGCCCTCGAGATGCCTGCAATTTCTAGTCCTTTATTGAGTACATTGCCTGGTACTCAAATTGATGAAACTGATTACGCTTATCACACTGACTTATCAATGCCTGATTTGCAAACTCATTTGGCCACTGAATCCAGATTTTCATTTGACACTGTTTCAGGCACGCCAGGAAAGCCCTCAATTATTAGAGTCTATGCAGCATTATTTAAAAAACATTTTTTGATTCCCCCTTGGACATACATTTGGCTGGTGCTTTTTTTCAATTTACCTTTTTATGTCAATTGGTTTTGTGTTTTATTTTTTCAGAATCGTCAATGGACACTATGTCGAAGAGAGAACGTGCATTCGACATCTAAATGGAACATTGGCGCCCTATTCTTTATCACATACTGCACACAAGTTGAAGAGAGACTTGGCTTTTGTTAACATCAATGCTTGGTCTGTTCTGGATGGGATTGGATGGGATGCAGTTAAATTTCAAATCCATGGCCCCAATGAGGTTAGAAATGTCCCAAATGTGCTTAGAGTTAACATGGGGGATGTAGTTAAACAAAACATACGTTCTGATGATTGGGATGTTCAGGTAGTAGAGGCTTTGTTTGCTGATTTGAAATATTATGCTGCCTTTGATGCTGAAGATTTATATTTAGAATCTGCTAATTATGGTGATTTTGTTTCCAACATTTTGGCAATCACTACCTACATAAAACTAATTCCAGGAGGAGTACTGTAAATTATACACAGTGGGAGCATTGCCCAGCTCCTTTGCGAAGCAGCTCGAGTACCTTTTTTGAAAAAGTACCCTTATTTTACCTATTTTAATAAGTCCAATCCTGCTTAGTTTTATTTTAAAATGACAGAAACATCCATGTCCAAAGTGAAACTTAGCGATACTAAGTTATTGTACTCGAAGTTCATTCTAGACGAGCTAGCTGTTGGAGGCTACGAGTTGTGGAAGGAAACAGTTGATCTTAAATCTGTTTGGGGTTCTAAAAGTTGTCAGGTACTAGGCACTGAGGCTTTGCACCGTGCATGTCTCATCCCGAATCATATGTTGTTTTTGAATTCTACCATTGCACAGGCAACATGCTTTGGATTGGCTAATTCTAAAAAATTAAATACTCCTTCCTTCCCTGATTTAGAAGAATATTCTGGTTGGGGTAATACTACAAAATCTTTGATTAGGGAGTTGCAAACTCTATTGCAAAATTCGTCCTTCAACATATCCAGTTTAGATCCCAAGGGCTGGTTGCTGTGGCACAGAAGTGCTGACTCGTGCTAACATCGTTTTCTGGGTATTACTGATGGCTTTGCACAGGTCAGGTTAGATTCCCGTTTTGAGAGTGACCATTCTGTAACTACCTATTCAGTGGGCAAATTATGTCAGAATTGGCTCAAACATTCTACCTTGGCGTCAGTTAAACTGCATTTGTCTAAACTGACTGACGATGTTGATTTGAATGATTTCATAAAAGGCCCGGCTAGAGGTAGTTCTAGAAGATCTAGCCTTAGGGCTATTGATCAAGCTAATTTAGAAAAAGTGCTTGCAGATGTGGATAATAGCATTAATATGCTTTCTTCCTGCATTTACACGCTGGATAATATTGTGTCATCTGTTGTCGATATTGTGCAAGATGATGATGTGTCTGTATTATACCATGGTCAAAATCAATTACGTTCTGTTATGCAGTTTGCGTGGACCCTGCAGACGCTGAAGGCCGGGAAGGTGCCTTGGAATTACATGAATATCTCGCCTCTTTGTGCCCCGTTTAATTTGACTGATAAGCAGCGTTTGCTTTCAATGAGATTGAACGATTGGAGTCTTTACCTTTCTCGGTGGCGGAGGCCACTACTGCAACGTGGATTATCCACGGGTTAATAACTTTACCATTTACTCTGTTCAAATTTACAAATTGTATGAAATATTTTGCCATTGGTAGATACGAGCCTCTTGGTAGTTCCTATCTCCATGAAGCTTGGTCGCTCCATTTTACGTACAGATGCCTTGGGGAAGGGAAGGACGTTTATCTCAACGGTGAAGAGTGCAATGAAACACCAGATCACTCATTAATGTGTAGACCTATTCAATTACACGGCTCTTGCAATCAAGAACAGCCAAATTTAGCCTGTGTTTTAAAAGGTACCCTCGTGCCCTCTATTGTCCCCACTTTCACATTACTGGCAAACAGCAGTTATTTATTTTTAAATAATCAAGATTGCTGTGGGTTATTAAAAGACATTGCTTATGTGGTTAGTCAGTGAACGTGTGGTTTGCTGTAAAAATATGTGTTGTATCCACCCACGCATGGGAACTTGGATGTTTCCATCTGGCCGAGGATTCCAACCTTGAAGGCAGAGTTCAATAAGATGAGCAGAATAAGAGCCCTATTGTCACAAAAAGAAGTTGCCCTGACATCTACTTGTGAAACATTTTTCCTTCACGTAGGTAACACCCGCACAGAGGTGCATCCTTTATTAAATACTGACCTACCATTACATTTCGGTGAGCTGATTCATACAATCTTTAACGCATCCGCCACATCGGGGCTGGCGCACTTTTTTAAAGTAGTAAGCAGTGGTCTTGTGACCTCTTTCCAAAATATATTTGGAGTCATTCCTGCTTTCTTCCATTCAATCTTTTCCAGCCTATTTGGTGGATTTCCCATTTTACTGGCGCTGGCTGCAGGCTTTCTAGTGCTACTTTGTTTTATTAAAAATGGATGCACGTCCTGTGTTCCGAGACAAACTGTCGCGGTTGACACTGTTTGGAAGTTGTTGCTGCTTATTTTGCATACTCGGTATTAGGCTGAGACGTATCGAGGCCCTTGATATCATCAAACTTTTTCGTTATTTTTTAAAATTATGATGAACCTTTTCGATCTCGGACCTATTGACTTTATTTACAGTGAACATTAAATTGTCATGCTGGTGAGATTTTGGTTTTTTGGCTGACAAAAATATTTTTCCTCACCTACTCAAATTCAAACTGAATATTTTAGTGAACTCTGCATTTCAAAATTGAGTCCCTTATCTTATCTTATCCGTGCTCGGATCATGGGAGGGTGTCATATAGATATACTTTGACTATATGCTGTGTTAAGTTAGCATGAGCTTATATGGAGTTTAAACGCCATTTTACCTTTCTGCTGCTTCTGTACACGACACATTTCTGTTGCTTTAGCTTTGAGCCTAGTACAATGTTTTTGATTCACGCGATAATATGTTACTCTGATATCAACCTTGCTTGGTGAGCGGTGTCTGTACAGTGAGTGCTGAAACCTTCAAGGATATCTCAACACAGTGGTTGTTGTGAGGTCTGATCTTCGCACGTTCCTAGACATAACATACATGCAGCTGCGGACAAATTCTGGCTTTAGGCGAGTTTTATATGGCTTTGCACAGAGCATACACACACACTTGATGGTGCTTCGCATGCAGAGAGCTGGTGGAAGATGATGTGATCCCTTACCACTAGGATCTGAGGTATGGGCCCGCCCTGCCAAAACCCAAAGAGACCTTCTTAGATATTAAATAATATACTAGCTAGGGAGTGTGAGAATAAGGTGTTAGTGAACCCTATTCATTTTAGCATTTTACCATGCTTTAACCTTTTCTGTTCTATGGACTAGTGAATATGCTGATTACTTTGTTTCTTATAATATGTTTGCTTGTATTAGCTAAGATACTGCGCTTGAGAACACTGCATTAGTAAATAAACATTTCAAATGTGCACGCGTCCTCATTTACTCCTTGTTCTGGATTGAAATGATTGTATAACGAAAGTGTTAATGTGTTCCATGTTACCTGAGGTGTCCTAAGTCCATGTTCTGGTTTGTCTAAGCTTTTGGAGTCTGTGAGAACCAATGAGACACTGTAGCTAGTCTGGTAGGGGATTTTGGGTACTAAGGTGAGTTTTGGTACACCCTAATTCACTGAGGTTCCATGTATCTATGCACAGTTCTGTATGAGAACGTAATCCCTGCAACACTGCGAGATGTCGCGGGTCCTGCCGAATCGTTTCTCAACTGTCTGGTGTGCGGTGCCCAATATATATTTGTTCATGGGTTTACGATATACTCAATAGGGGGAATCTAAGATTGCTGGTGGGACCTACAAGGCTGCATTCCCCTCATTAAGGTTTGTGGGACATGGGTATACAGGCACTCTGCAAAGTGGGGGGGGAAGTGGGAGGGGTGGGCAGTTTGGAGTCCATGTTTTAGGGAGGCAGGGTGGGGGGAGGGTTGGGAAAGGTCCCTAGGGGGTTGTTGTGAATTAGTTTATTGTTTTATTTATCTTGTAATATTACCAGGAAACAGTGCATGGAAAATGTATGCCCTAATCTTAATAAGCAAAACACACAAGGTGATGGATGGAATGTTTCACATTAGCAAAACGTTCACCCCAAGTCACAGATCTGTGTTTAATCCATTGTTATTTTGCTCACCACGCCACCCCAGTTCAGACGTGGCCATATGCAAATCAGTCTTGACCCTGTGCCTCATGGGAACAGTCCAGCCCAAACTGCCAAGCCATGTCTTCCCTGGACGGAATCAAGCATCCTAGGACTGGTTTCTGGCTATCAGCCGTCATTAGCCAGGATAGCTTGACTCCAGTGGCGTAGTGAGGAGGAACCCACGTCTGGGCATACCCTACCCACACAGGACGAACAGGAAAAAACACAAGGTAATGGACGAAATGTTGCACATTGGCAAAACATTCACCCCCAGTCACAGATCTGGGTTTAATCCATCGTTATTTTGCTCACCAATTCACCCCAGTTCATGCATGGCCATATGCAAATCAGTCTTGACCCTGTGCCTAATGGGAACAGTCTAGCCCGAACTGCCAAGCCATGTCTTCCCTGGACCGGAATCAAGCATCCTAGGACCGGTTTCTGGCTATCAGCCGTCATCAGCCTTGACTCCAGTGGCGTAGTGAGCACGGGACCCACGTCTGGGCATATCCTTCCCACATAGGGCGAACAGTAGAACACACAAGGTGATGGAAGGAATGTTGCACATTGGCAAAACATTCACCCCCAGTCACAGATCTGGGTTTAATCCAGAGAATTTGTGAAACAACTCTGTGAGAGGGACGCCAAAACAAAGGTTCGCACTAAGGAGACAGGACTGGGGCAAGTCAACCACTTTGACAAATATACTGTTGCCATGGGTCGAGAGGGGGGACATATACAGCGACGGCATCGCCTAATAAGGAGGAACAAATGCCGGACCCTTCGCTAAAGGACATCATAAGGCACTTAAAGACCTACGCGGCACACTGGAGCCAAAGCTTGACTCAGTGACAGAAGTCAACCTACTGCGGGTAGACTTTAGGAAGCTTGCAGACAAAATGTCAACCGCAGACGCTGACATCTGAGGCCTGAAATCCAAAACCAAGCATGTGGAAGAACGGTGTTGACGAAACAACAAACCAAATATTGGCACGACTAGAGAATCAAGAAGGCAGAGCTCGCGGCAACAACATTCGGGTAGTGGGTGTCCAGGAAGGTGTGGAGGGTCAGTCGGCAGACCTCTTCTTGGAAGATCTAATTCTCCATACCCTGAAACCAAAGCATTTGTTCACCTTTTTCTCGGTAGAAAGAGCGCATCTAGCACTGGGACCATGTCCACGTCCGAGACAGAGATGCCATCCTACAGGTGGCGCGCATACATGGCGATCTCCAGCAGGAGAATGCAACCATTCTTTTACACTCCAGGTCCAGCGCAAAGAGGAACATTTGATGCGGTCTAAAAAGGCCTAAAAGGGAAAAATCTAAAATACATTATGCTGTTCCCGGCCAAGCTTGAGGTGCTGACTGGGGCAAAATCGTATTTCTTTATGTCACCAGAAGGAGCCTGGGAATGGCTGGAGGGTTGGAGGATGGTGGGATGGAAGAGAGAAAAGAGCGAATGCCTGCCACCACAGAGCAGGAACTATGGAGGCAAGAACCCAGCTCTCCGACCAGCCGTCGAAAACAGATAAGTGACTTTCTGAGCAGAGAGGGGAAGATAAAGGCTGCTTACTTTTCGAGGGTGAAGACTGTTGAAGCTGTGTTTTTGAACTGTTGAGGAAGGAAAGGGGCCCACAGGTGGCCAGAACTACCACTTCTATTTGATCTAGAGACTGGGTCCCGAAGTAATTCAAGTGGCAGTGGCAGCAATCTTTTGTTGTCTACCTTTGAAGTAGAAGGGGAACTAGAATAGCTGTCTCAAGTAACAGGTCCGTCTGCGCTGGCGGCTTGCACGCTACCCCAAAATTGTTGTTATGAATGTGGGAACGCAGGCCTGATAAACAGACGCGGAGGCTTTATGTCTTTCTTAATGGTGAGGGTTTATTAGGGACATTTAAGTTCTCTGGTATAGGTGGTGTAAAGCCGTCCTTTGGGCCTTCCTCCTCTGGTGTGCATGGGCTAGCGTCCTCCGTTTCGTCTCCTCCTCTCTTTGCCCTGTGGTCTTTCCCTGGAGGCTCAGAAATGGAGAAAGAAAGGAGCGGTCAGTCACTGCCCTTTTTTAGGGGTAGGAGAATCATGCACCCTTCACCTCACCCATCCGGTGTCGCAAAACAGAAAGAAAGGAAAAGTGGGGTTTTCCACAGAAAAGAAAGGAACAATACAACCAAAAGGAAAGAAACTAGAATAAAGACAGACAATGCTTCTTCTCATGCTATCTGATTCGATTCTTTTAGTGGGATCCTACTTCCTGACTCTGCACTTCGCTTTAACAATCAGGAGGGACTTACAGGGGCCCGATATGAGATAGTTGGGTGTTGTGGCACAGGGTCTCCGTGAAGGTGTGTGATGGGGTTGATCAGCGTGGGTGCACAGTGCCCTTTTTTTAGTGCGCTTGTTCCTTCACATTGACCAGAGTGCCCTCCCGTTGCCCTCAGTCCCTTCCCGCTATTCGCCCCTCCCGTGGACACTCATCGGCTCTGCTGCAACTCTCCTGAGTTGTGGCCGCTCTTCAACATCCTTCAGTGGACACCACCACTCCTCGCTCCACCACTCGTCTTCTCTTTCGGTTTCGGCTCCGTCTTCTTCTCGTTTTCCGCCTCCTGGGTCTTCCGCACGATCTGCTCGACTCGCCTTCTCTCTCTCTCTCTCTCCTCGACTCGCCTCCTCTTCCTGCTCTGCCCAGTCCCTTTTCTCTGCCTGCTTGTCGATCCTTCTAGGGTCAGCTCCTCCTCTTTTTGCTGTGTCACACCACTGTCTCTCCTCCTGTGTGAACACATGACACGTGGGCGAGGTTACTTCCTCGAGTTGTGTACTGTGAGGATTGTGCATCCGGGTCACTTCCTGCAGTTGAATGTCAGTTCGGGTAATATGGTACGGATGAACAGGTATGTGTCGGGGCCAGCTGGTGTTACCTTGTTATGTATTATTTTAGGTCTCTATTGTAAGTTTCCCGATTCATGCCCTTATATAGGTATAAATCACCATATCCTTATATAGGCAAAGAAATCATAACCATATTTAGGCATAGCTCATGCAGTCCAAATACGGCAGGGCTACTTCCACTAGTTCCGAAAATCCACAACACTTTCTTGCAAGACTCAGTTTCAGCAGCTAGGGACTTTCCCTTGCTTGAATATTGATTTGTCCAAGAACTCATGGAGTTTTCAAAGAACTGAGACTCTTTGATGATGTTATTATGTCCAAATGTACGTCAAACTCGGCACCTTCAAGGTATAAATATGCCCACACTCAGCCAAGCAAACACACAGTGGTTTGGAGCAGTTCGACTATCTACTTGCCCGACGTACACATTTACAGCAAGTGGCGAAGAAAGCCGACCCTCCAGCAGACGCACTGAGAGAGACGTCTTTTCTCCTGCCGAGAAATCCAGCTCCAGTGTTTCCAAGATACCCTTGCGGGTTGTTGGGAAATCGAGACCCGAGACCGACCTTCTTCATTCTAAACTAAGGTACGGAGCTGATTAGACCCTTAGAGAATCTTGGGCAGATTCTTGGCAAAAGAATACTACATTTATGCTACACCTCACTTACTACTTCCCTCGTACTAAGCTTAGGTTAGGTACACCGGAGTAGGCGTATTTTAGAAGCCTCTGATTGACCTCTGAGCTAGCTGGCACACACTATTAAGTCTAGTATTTTCGATAGAGACCTATTCGACCTCAGTCCTACTTCTAATCTGTAGGATATATTATTCCAATGCGCAGAGCCTATTGGGAATATAGGAACTACACGACATGGCGCCCAACGTTTGGTAAGGCACTAATTTAACACTAGATACTAGAGCAACTCAGTTGTTCTTTTCACAGAGACCCCTTTATCCCGTAAAAACTCCAATAGACTTCTGGAGTGGGTTAAAGGATAAAATATCCGCCTTAAACTGAGTAGGACGAAAAATCCTATTATTAGTTTTTGGTTTTGTTCAACGTTGAAGGATACAGTGTTCTAAAATAATGTGCACCTTATCTTTATTTCCTTGAAACTTTCTCTGCAAAACTTGCAACAAAATGCAAGATAGAGACGAGAACAGTGGACCTGCAGGCACTATTACCCGACCGGGTTTAGACGAGACAGGTCTCCAACAAAATGACCCGGATGCTATAATCATCCCGCAAAACATGAGGAAAACCATAGCTATAAAACTTATAGAAAATGGCCTATCAGCAAGAGGTGGTAGAGTCATATTTGTCATAGAGGCACCTGAATATCGGCAGACAGAGGTATTCTATTCATGGATTGTCTTTCCACAGGCAAATCCAACAACACATGTGTTCCACTTCTATAAGATAGAGGAACCTCCAGCGGAATACGTTCCTTTCGAGGACATTGAAATTCCACTAACTTACCAAGAGCATCAGCTCTGGTTTAAAGGCGCCCTACAACATCAAAATCACATTACCAGGCTCGGTCCACTAGGTAGACCAGGAGCTACATGGCCAGTACTAGCCAGCTATACACCACATTCTGCCATAGAACAAATGACAGGTCCAGAACTGTTAGCTCAGCTAAAACAATTAATTAAAATATATAGACAGTTGGTACAATATGTCATGCGGACCCTAACAGTCCAACCTGCTATAAGAATTCCACAGCACAACCCTCATCAGGGGAACACAAACAAAATCACACCACAGACAGTCAGTAATCTGTAAGTTGCCCGTAAAACGGGAACAAATTCCGTTCTGGTTAGCCCAGAAAATTACTCAAATAGAGGCAGTATTTCCCGATAGTACACCTCATGAGAAACACAGGATTCTAACAATCTGTTTACCAATGGGGATTGCACCACACGTAGAGGACTGTGACACTTGGGGTACAGTCTTTGCTCAAATTAACACAAAAACACATGGTGTCCCGTCTATAGCGGTAATACCAGATGTTCTGAGACCGATTCAAAATGAATACGGTCCAGACCCAGCCCTTAATCTAGGTATGAAATTACTGAAAGATTTCAAACAGGTCTAGCTATCTTAATAGCTAACATTAAAGGTGAAGCAGCATCAGTGGCAATCAGCCAAAAATTAAAAGACCTTGATATTACTGAGCAACTGTATGAACTTGCCAGAATTATTGAAAAATCCTATGAAGAACTAGGAAGAGATAGTTTGGGAGGGAAACCTGTAAAGCCTGAACTAAGAGAAAATCCTGTTTGTTTTCGATTAAAAAAAAAAAAAAAAAAAAAATCAAAAAAAAAAATCTAACTACTCCTAAAAAGAAATGGTAGACAGTCACTTCCTAAAGAGAAGCGCTCTCAGTCCAGAGGTAGATCTCCTCAAAAGGAGCACTCTGAAAAGAGATATAACCTTAGAAATAGGGATAATATAAGAAAACCTGATAGATATCAAGATATTGATACACGATCCTCTCGTACCTTTCAGACTTCCTTGCAGAAATCCGACAGAAGAGGACGATCAGAACAAAAAGAAGGTAGCAAGTATTAAAGACAGACATGCCGAGGATCTTGAGGACACAACTCAAGAATGAGGAGTGGGCACAGACAATGCTGGACAGCGTAGCAGAGGTCATCATAGCTCGCAGGATCCTGAAAGATCATCTGTATACAGTGGATCTGAATGAATACATTCAGGTTGAAACCATAAGTTATATGAAGTAACACTCCGGATAGAGGGGGATATAACTAGGAAGATAAAAGCACTCTTTTGGGAAAATTATCTAAAGGTTATGACATCCTTCTAGCTAAAAAAGACTGGTCACCTGAATTTTTCAGGGAGTGCCCACATGGCAAAGAGATCATAATGCCAGCCTTCTCTAATCATATTCCTATTCATAAAAGATACACCCATGCCAGAAAATGGGCTGTGGCCCAGGCTCCAGCATTATATAAAAATCATGTGGGATGGTATGAGGACTCTCCTCACCATAAGATCCAGTTAAAAAATCAACCAACTGCTCAGAGATAGTATCCAGTAAAGCAGGAAGCTAAAAAACAAGTCAGGGAGATCTTAGATCAACTTAAATACCAAGGGGTGATTGAAACATGCACCTAGTCATTGAACAATCCTTTGTTTCCTATCTCCAAACCAGACGAAACATATCGTCTAGTTTTGGATTGCAGACATTTAAACTCTTGTTGCAAAACTTTTGCAGTACAAAGTTCACACAGTGCAGCACTAATGAATAACATCGTTCGCAAGAAATACAAAACTACATTAGATATTTCAAACGGTTTCTTCTGTCAAAACATTGCACCAGAAAGCAGGTACTTGACCGCTTTCTCAATAATGGGGACACAACAACACTTCTGTCGTCTCCCCCAGGCATTCAAGAATAGTCCTAGATTATCTTCAGCCAGAGTAACAGAGTTACTACAAACATATTATGATGAGGCATTATCTTATGTCGATGACATCTACCTTACAGATGATGATTTGGACAGGCACTTGAACAGGGTGAACACCATAATACTTGGGTTCGCCTCAGAAGGGTATAAATTCAACTTTACAAAATCAAGTATTGCCCACCTCAACGTGCTATTCTTGGGATATGAACTTTCGAGTGAAGGGAAAAGCCTGGCAGCAGACTTTTTAGAAAAATGTGCGCTGCTGCAAACTCCAAAAACGCTGAAAAACGTAGTCAATTCTAGGATTCCTAAACTTCAGAAGAACTTACATTCTGAATTACGCAGAAAGGGTTAAACCTCTCTACGAACTAATCAAACCTGATTTCAAACCTACTAATAGGACTCAAAAACACACAGAAATTTTGCGTTCAGTACAAACAGACATGTTGGCAACAAAACATTTACAAACACGCGACAATGTATACAACATTGTTATCCGAATCATCCCAGGGAGATGCGGATTCACATACCTAACCTTTAACGAAGGTGAAAAGGTACCAATAGCTTACAAATCACTCTTGTGCACACAAGCTGAAATGAAATTCACTTCAACAGAAAACATTTTGACAGCGGTTCAGACTGCTGCAGCAAAGGAGAGAGCCCTCACACAGGGTAAGCGCATAAAAGTTGATACACCTGTACCTGCCTTAGAGGAAGTGACAAAGGCAAGCATTCCAAATGCAAAAGCTCTACATCCAAGATGGATACAATGGGTTAATTTTCTTGCTGCAACAGACGTTGAATACGTTTTTGACCCTTACTTGAAGACACAAGAATTTCTCCAATAAGAACAAGAATGTCCTCTGCCTACTGAAATTCTACCTCTAGAACATTACAGCTGTATAATATATATACAGATGGATCAGCACAGCCCGCGATTGGGGGCAAACAAGCTTACAGTGCTGCGTGTCCGATTTGTTAAAGGTCGCTGGCGCGATTGGAAATTCAGACCTATGGTAACAAAAACTCAATCACTAGGAGACTGTACAGCTCAGCGGGCTGAACTACAGGCTTTCAAGATGGCGCTTGAAAATACTGATCGCGAATTCCCCACTCCTATAGTGTGCGATTTGTATTACTGTGTCTAGTCTTACAATTAATAGCTGCAGACCTGGGCTAAAAATGGTTTTAAAAACACAAAAGGTGGCTCAATCAAGCATAAAAAGCTTTGGGAACAAGTAGTTCTTTTGCAGAAAGAACTACAAAAGACTCACGTGATCCACACACTGAGTCATCAGCGTGATGGCGTTCACGTTGAAGGGAATTCATTGGCTGATGAAGCCACGAAGGCAGCTGTGCAAACGGCTTCCGTAGCTACAATCAATCGTTCAAAAAAAACAATAGACGGTGAAACCATGCTCGCTTTCAATGCCACGAGCAAAGGCAGCGGAGCCGTGTTACCTCTAAATTATTCACCCGAGTATACATACATAATTGGTGCAAACTCTGTTCCTTTTGCTCGAATCCCTGGAGTGGGGGATAGAGTAATTCCAAACAGGAAACGGAGAGGTGCTCTCATTTTTGAAGCACATATGGGAGAGGGTCGATACATCAAGGGATCTCTAAATCTCTATTAGAATTAGAAGAGATGTACTGGTGGCCAGGGATGAAAGCTCACATATACGAATTCGGAATTAATTGCGATGACAGTTACAAATACCACAGCTTTGAACACCACCAGATTCCTGACTACAGAATAGCCAGCCAAGTACAGACACCACTGTTAGACAGCATAAGGCTATCTACATGGGGACGTCCGAAAGGACTGATGCAGTCCCGCAAATATTAGGACAGATTCATTTGGATGTGGCCTCAGCGCTTAGCTGACGCCCAAACTGTTATGAAAGATTTGCGAGTCTTTATCAGCACATATGCAATCGGCACGCTACATTCTGACCAGGGTCCTGCGTTTAGCTCTAGGGCTTACAAGGAGGCCTTGGCCAGCTTGGGCGTTGCATTGCGATTTTTGAGTCCATTCCATCCTGAGGGAAATTCGGTTGTGGAGAGAAAAAACTGTGACATAAAGCAATCCATAACAGCTAGGGTATTAGGTTCGGGTGATGGGTGGGTCAAACATCTAATAAATGTCCAACGTAGTCTTAATAACCTGCAAGAAATTCTCTGGGTGGAATCGCTCCATATGAAATCCTTTTTGGTACTAGAATGTTGGTTGAAGACCTCGAAAGTCACACTTCAGTGGTGGAACAAAAACCCTTTGATATCAAAGATCGTTTGGCTGTTTTACAGGACTTAAATGAAACAAGAAGTCTAAGCAATACCAGCGAAAAGCGAACGACCACTGAAGAAAAAACACATGTCCCAGCAAGACCTGTCTGGATTCCAAAGATTGGGGATCTGGTCAGGGACAAAATAGCAAACAAGGAATTTGGGCCTTCTTACAGGAAACCAGTACCTGTACTAGCAATTCAGGGATCAAGAACAGTACTACTGCTGCCCCTTGCTGGAAAAAAGGAGAACAGGTCTGTGTCAATTGACCTGGTAAAACCACACCATGTGGCCGATAATAAGTAGTAGGCCTCGTGGACTCCCAAGATGTAGCAGACGACCAAATCTTGCTACTATCCAAGAGGTTCAAACTGAAAGACTCATCGCCTTTGAAGATTCTAAAGTGAGAAAAGAAGGACTATGCAATAAAGCCATGGAAATTGTGTCTCTTGAAACCCAAATAACAGTTCGTCAAGAAACTCCCGTCTACAATGATGCAACATCTGACTATACAAACATGTCAAAGGAGAAAACAGCTCCAGCGATTTCAAATAATCCGGATGCAATATCAACAATTGACAGAACTGCCTCTGGCTATTTTATCAACTTCGATAACTTTTCTGAGGATCCCAGTGAACCTGAAACTACGCTAGCAAAAAAAACTTTCAAGGAAAAAGTAAAGGAACTTGGTCAAGAGCTTACAAATACATATCTGGTTTCACCTTGGGTTGAACTTTGGATTGTGTTAGGTGTACTTTATCTCCTGCTATGGCTCATTCTTGTGTTAAGTGTGGGAAAGCTGATTGATGGAAAGCACATTAAAATGGACACAGCAAGTATGAACATCAACTTGCTCCTGAAGCCACACAAATCATCTCATAGTGAACAACGAGATCTGTCATCAGTGAACATCACAGCGGTCCCACTACCTGGTGGAATAGCATGGGATACAACTGATTATGACATTTATGGCCCTGTTGAGCTGCTAAAGATTCCTCATCAATTTAAGTATTCCTTGAGTGATTTTGTCTCACCAAGCACATTTTCTGATGATTGGGGACTTTGAGACTGTTAATAACATGATGGCAGACTTAGAAATGTCAGCAAAATGTACGAAACATGAATACTCGTCACAAGCCGACTGGACTACAGAAACACCCTCTACGCCGGAACCACAGCCAAGCTACAGAAAAGACTCCAACACATCCAGAACGCCTCAGCCCGACTCATCCTGGACATCCCCCGACTCAGCCACATCTCCGGACACCTGAGGGACCTGCACTGGCTCCCCGTCAGCAAGAGAATCACATTCAGACTCACCCACGCAAGTCCCTCCACAACCTGGGCCCCAAGTACCTCGATGACTGCTTGACCTTCTACACGCCCACCCGCCAGCTACGTTCGACAAGCCTCGCCCTCGCCGCTGTACCACGCATCCGAAAAGCCACCGCCGGAGGAAGATCCTTCTCCTACCTGGCGGCCAAGACATGGAACTCCCTCCCACCGGCTGACCCAGGACCATCTCGCCTTCAGGAGACCACTCAAGACCTGGCTGTTCGAGCAATAGCAGACCCCTCCTTCCCTCAAGCGCCTTGAGACCCTCAGGGTGAGTAGTGAGCTATACAAATGCTATGATTGATTGATTGATACTTAGAAGGTTCATCAAATTATGAAGGAATGTATTGTTGTAATCATTTTGGCCATCATTACTTGCATAAATCTGCAAACCCTAGAAATGTTTTAACTTATAATCAATGGGGACATTGTTCAACTCCTCCAAAAGGTAGTTCTAAAACGTTTCTTAGAAAATTTCCATATTTCACAGGTTTTAATGTTACAAACCCAGAAAGTTTTTACTCTAAAAATGGGAACAAGACAGGCATGAAAAGTGTGTTGACAAATACTAAACACATTTATTCTGCTGCCTTTTATGCTCAATTGTCCACCATAGGCTTTGAGTTTTGGAAACACAACATTGAGACAAAAACTGTTTGGGGCACAAAAGACTGGCAGGCACAAGATATAGAAGCATTGTTCAGAGCCTACCTCATCCCAGAACAAATGATGTTCCTAAATGACACTGTTCAACAGACATCTTGTCTTGGCATTACTAAGATAAAAGATTTAAACAAACCGTCCATACCTAAGCTCACACCTCATAGTAATTTAACTTCAGATGAGGAGGTAGACGTAAATTATATTTAACAGAACAGAACAAATCCTGAATGGAAACAAATGTTAATCTGGCCCACAGACACAAATAACTGTCAAGATAGATTCCTGAACAAGACACAAGGGTTCACAGTAACTCGGCCAGATCAAAGATATATCCAAAGACAACATCCAGGGATAATAATAACTTATAGTGTAGGAAAACTATGCCTTGAATGGCTGCAGAAATCCACACTTCCAGAAACAAAACAACACTTATCTTTGCCTAAAGATGGCGTTGACTTACGAGAATTCGTAATGGGACCTCGTAATCCACGTCATACACGTTTCATATTCGCAAGTATATACGCTGCTTACAATGAAGTTTGGAAAGTCACGCAAATAGAAACAGCTGAAAGAATACGAGAAATTGATTGCATTAATTTAGAGAAATCACTCTCTGTAGTTGACAATGGGTTAACAACTCTGTTGTCCAGAATTTATTATTTGGACAGCATTGTATCATCTGTTATAGACATAATGGAACAGGACTTGCTAATGCTACAACATGGCCAGTCACAATTATGTTTTATAATGCTATTAGGCTGGACGTTGCAAAACCTTTGTTCTGGCTATGTGCCCTGGCGTTTAATCAACACTACATCACTGTTTACTGTATTTAACCTTACAGATAAACAAATCTTGTTGGCACAGAGGGGAGCAGACTATACGGTGCTGAGCATTTAAAAAACTGGAGAGATTACCATTGACCGTTTCAACCATAAGTTGAATAGATAATACATGGCACCATCAGGATACCAGTGACTACTTTCCAGTTTCAGTATTGCTTAAAACAAATACCAGCAGGCCTGTCTGAAAGGTTGGGTAAAGAATACATTAAGTCGACCTGAGATTTAGCATACACATAAATGTTGGAGTGGGGGAAAGGAAGTATTTCTTAGTAGTAAAAATTGTGAAAACTCACTAAGCGGTACACTATTGTGTCAAGGTATTAATTTACACAGAGCCTGCGAAGGTTCTTCCAATAACCTTTCTTGCCACCTGCAGGGTTCGCCCACAGCGGTGATAGATCCAATTTTCAGGCAGCTTTCCAATGGTAGCTACGATATGGTAAATGATCACAGCTGTTGTGGAATGATGCCAGGAATAAGATATCTCGTTACTGTGTCAGCCAGGGTCACTTGCTGTATGCAAGTATTGTTTCCTAAAACTAAGACAGAGGGGGAGTTGCGACTAGGGCCTTCACTGAACATTACTTCTATACGAATTGATACTTTAAGCAGAATGAAAGCCATTCTTTTGCAAAAAACTGTGCCACTGACCTCATCCAGAGAGACGTATGATCTGCAAGTTGCAAGGTCCTCTGCAGAGACACATGCATTATTATCAACAAACTGCCCAATACATTTCGCAGAAATGTTCGGTCGTATCTTTAACATGGCTGATACCAGCGGTATTGCACATGTATTTAAGACGATTTTTTCGGGACTCTTAGCACCCTTTGAAGCAGTCCTGGGCATTTTTCCTAATTTCTTCCACTCTGTGTTCGGTGGCCTGCCTCTCATTTTGGGACTCGTAGCAGGGATCTTATTTTTATTCCTCCTGCTCCGTTATGGCACATCCGACCACCAGCGATACCCAAGCCAGCATGGAAAATGCGCTCCAGGCCATGAGGTAACGTGACAGAATAACACAGATCCTTGGCTTGGCTCGTTTGAGAGATCTGAATACCACATGATTCCTGTCATTCAGACCAATCTGGCGAGATTGCATCTTACCTGTTCTACGATACCTGCTTCGTGGAGAGGAATGCATGTTAGATATCTGTCTAATACTACCATCGGCTATGCCAACGGATGCTTACGCATTACTGGGTCCGGTAATGGCTCATGTGTTGTGTTGCCCCCAGCGGCTACCAATCCTGATGACGGCATTCATTGAGATCTCACCGTATAATCCAACTGAAGGTAAGATACGCAGACCATCAGGCACACAGGTACCATCATTTATGAACATTGCTAACGCGGCTGACGCTGATGGCGATGTCTGTGCACAATTGACCTTCTTAATGAAGTAGTCGAACTTTCACCTACTGTGGTAGACAATTTCTTTGCCAGCCTTTATGACTTAATGTTTTCTCCTGACACGAGAATAACTTTTGAAATTATCACACAGCGTTCTTTCGAACTCTGAAATTCAACCTTCACCTTTTTTTCTTTCCAAAACAAAGGTACCAAGTGTGGAACTCTATTTTATACAACAGTTTTATTTGACTTTTTCCAAAAAACAAACCGAACTTTGGCACAAAAAGTAATCTGCCTAAAGTAGAACTATTCTCAGAGAACAAGAATTCCTTGAACACTTCCTAGAAATAATATTAGCCTAAATCCACAAAACAAAACAGTTTGTATATTCTGCTATGGGATGGTCTCGACCTTTTTCTTCCGTAACTAAGAGCCATTTCATAAATGTAATGTTCGTGATTCCTCCAGTTAGCATTGCCAATATCATATCATATGCTTACAATGAAGTCATTTCCCTTAAATGTGTACTATACAAAATGCTAAATTTTTCGTGTGCAACCATTTCAAATGCATTTTTTTATGATTTCTTGGTGGTTGTAAACACATGCTCTAGATTATATGTTTTAGTGCTTGAACGTAGATGAACATGATAATGTGCAGTGGGTGTTATGTATTTTTTTTTTAGGTCCCTATTGTAAGTTTCCCGATTAGTGCCCTTATATAGGTATAAATCACCATATCCTTATATAGGCATAGAAATCATAAACATATTTAGGCATAGCTCATGCAATCCAAATACGGCAGGGCTGCTTCCACTAGTTCTGAAAATCCACAACGATTTCTTGGAAAACTCCGCTTTAGCAGCTAGGGACTTTCCCTTGCTTGAATATGGATTCGTCCAAGAACTCATGGAGTTTTCAAACAACTGAGACTCTTTGATGATGTTATTATGTCCAACTGTACGTCAAACTCTGCACCTTCATGGTATAAATATGCCCACACTCGCCCAAGCAAACACACAGTGGTTCGGAGCAGTTCGACTATCTACTTGCCCGACGCGCCCTGCTACAGGCAAGTGCCGAAGGAAGCCGACCCTCCAGCAGAAGCACTGAGAGAGACGCTGTCTCTTCTCCTGCCGAGAAATCCAGCTCCAGGGTTTCCAAGCTACCCTTGCGGGTTGTTGGGAAATCGAGTCCTGAGACCGACCTTCTTCATTCTAAACTAAGGTACGGAGCTGATTAGACCCTTAGAGAAATCTTGGGCAGATTCCTGGCAAAAGAATACTACATTTATGCTACTCCTTACTTCTTCTCTCGTACTAAACTTAGGTTAGGTACAATGGGGTAGGTGTATTTTAGAAGCACCTGTTGAGTACTTTTAGCATCTGTTATTTATGTATGTATTTATATATGTTATTGTTATGTTATGTTATTGTATGTCTTTTATAGCGCTCGGCTACTCAGAAGAGTGTCCCGGCGCTTTATTGACAACCAAGAAAGACAAACACAACACAGCAAAATAAAAGAAAGCAGGGTCAACAAAGCATTACAAGAAGCTAGGAGGCAAAGAGCCAGGTTTTCAAACCCTTCCTAAAAGCCAGCAGATTAGAGGTGCTGCGTAACGTCAGGCGCAAAGTGTTCCAAAGCTGAGGGGCCCGAAGCATAAATGAGCGACCTCCGATACGTGCCCTCCTCACACGCGGAACAATGGCAAGAAACTTCGACTCAGACCTCAAAGATCGAGCAGGACGATAGGAAGCTAACCTCTTCTTAAGGTATTCCGCCCCCGTGGCATAAAAGGCCTTATGAGCGAGGGTTAAAGCTTTAAAAACTATCCGCTGTCGGATAGGCAGCCAAGGAAGCGACTGCAACAGGCCAGAGACTCTGACTCGCCTCTGCAAGCCAAAAATGGCACGTGCTGCAGCGTTCTGGACCACCTGCATCCGTTGCAGGAGATATTCGGGCAGGCCGAGATATAGGACATTGGAGTAATCCAGTCTTGACCCGATCAGGGCCTGAACCGTAATCCTCCTATGGTCCTCGGAGAGCAACGGAAAAAACTTCCTAAGCATGCGGAGAAGCCCAAAGCAGGTGCCAGTGAGGGTAAGGATCTGAGATCTCAGGGTCAGACCGTTGTCAATTTTAACCCCCAGATTCTTAGCTAACTGAGACGATCGCCCCGGGGGAGACATGTCGGCCGGCCACCATACCTGCCAGTCCGGATCGGCTTGACAACCGAAGAAGAGCACCTCCGATTTATCTGAGTTGCACTTGAGGCTGTTCAGTTGGAGCCATTTGAACACAGCCCCAAGGCACTCACGGATGCTCTCTCCATCAAAATCCTCTCCTTTCCGGCAGGTGAAGAGCAGCTGGGTGTCATCTGAGTAGGATACGATCTGGGCCCCGAAGGACTCGGCCAGAGCCGCCAGAGGGGTCATAAAGATATTGAAGAGAGTCCGGCTCAATACAGAGCCCTGTGGGACTCCGACTCCCAGTGGCGGCATCTCGGCAGAGCTAGAAGAGGCCCAGACAGTCTGTCGGCGGCCGGCCAAAAAAGATGTAAACCAGCTGAGCACCGTCCCCCTCAGACCGATCTCATGAAGTCTGACGAGCAGATCCTCATGAGGGACAGTGTCGAAAGCCGCCGACAAATCCAGCATGATCAGCATGGCTCTACCACCCAGGTCTAGCGTCTCCTTGATGGCCTCAGACACCTCCAGCAGCGCCGTCTCTGTACTAAGATTGGGACGAAAGCCCGATTGAGTGGAATGGAGGACATCGTGGGACTCCAAAAAATTGGAAAGCACCATATGCACGTGCTTCTCCACGGTCTTGGCCAGGGCGGGGGGAAGAGAAATAGGCCTATAATTGGCCAAAACCTCGGGGGCCAAGCCGGGCTTCTTAATAAGGGGGATAACATCGCTTGTTTCCAAGCCACAGGGACCACTCCCTGGCTCAGTGAGAGATTCAGAAGGGGGTTGACCAGTGGATTTACGACTGCCGCCATCTTCGCCAAAAATTTGGCCGGGCATGGATCGAGCGGCGATCCGGATTTGAGATTGGCGAGAAGTGTCAGGGACGCAGCAGTTGAAATAGGCGGGAAGTCAGATAAGACTGGCCCTACAGACGCCGATGGAGTTAGACCAGCCTTAGAACAAAGGAAGGCCCCAACCGGCCGTGGCGGAAAAGAATCTTGTATCAGCTTGATCTTGGTCGTAAAAAAGCATGCACGATCCGATGCCCACGACTCTGTCGGAGCACTCTGGGCCGCATTCGACCGTGGGGCAGTGAATTCCCTAACGATCGAGAAGATCTCTTTGCAGGAGTTTGCAGCATCTTCAATCCTCCTCGCAAAGTAGCTCTTCTTCTCTAGGAAAATATCACGATGGTAAGCTTTAACCATGGTTCTGTATTCGAGTCTGGCGGCTGGATTATACTGCGCTCGCCATGCTCTTTCTGCCACCTTGCACTGCCTGCGGGAGGCAAGCAGCACGCCCGTGAACCAAGGTGCAGAGACCCGTTTAGGCAGTGAGTGGGGGTCCTCAAAGGGGCCAGGTCGTTTAACCTCTCCACGAACCAGGCTTGCAAGGACTCCAGGTCCTTCTCCAAAACCCCTATAAGAGGACAGGGATGTTCACACAGTGCCTGCGACAACATTTCAGGGGTCACCCGGTGAAATGCCCTTGACGCAGGTCCCAACTGCCTGGGGGCACTACTCGGGGATTTCTTCCTAGCCGGTATGTAAAAATTAATCAGACGATGGTCAGTCCATAGAACCGGCAGAAGTGCCGTCACCTCTATAGGGGAGGAAGAAAAGACCTGGTCCAAAGTATGGTCTTTGTCATGCGTTGGTTCAGAGAGGAAGGGAACTAGTCCCAGAGGAGCCGTGATATCAAATAATTTGATCACGTCAGAGTCCAGCGCATCGTCAATGTTAAAGTTATAGTAACCGGCCAGGAAGCAATGGTCCGCTCTCAAGCACAACACTGACATAGCGGACTGGAGCTCTTCAAAGAATGTACCCGCTGGACCAGGGGGTCTGTATACTAACAGTCCTTTCACTGACTGATGAGGCGCTAAGGATAGAGAGAATGCAAGGGATTCAGACCCTTTGATAGCCTCAGTAGGAATGATAGAACATCCAACAGAGTTCCTCCCCACGAGTGCTACCCCGCCGCCCCTTCCTTCCAATCTATCCTGCCTATAGATGCTATAATCTGGCGGGATCGCAGAAGCGATATCGGGGTTGGAGGAAACTCCCAGCCAAGTCTCTGTAAGCATCAGGCACATCGGTTTTTCCGTGGTCAAGAGGTCAAAGATCTCCTGAGCGTGACTGCGCACTGACCTGGTGTTTAATAGCATACAAAGATGCTTCTCAGAAGCCGCCTCCCGATGAGGAGGTGTCCGCGAAACAATACCTGGCGACCAGCCGCATCCCGGGCATCTACACTTGCCCCTATAGCGACCAGGAAATACCTTACAACAACCAGGCGATACCTTCTGTAAGGACCGCAGAGGTATAACAGAGCATAATAGCTCTGAAAAAAATAAAATATAACAATCGTCCAGGGACAGTCCTCCCGCCACTCCGACCGCCACGGGGACGCTGACTGGCGCAGACGGGCAGGACTCTGGCACGACTCAGGCGCAGGGAAGGCGCGACCGCTACGCGTCACCGCTACGCGGGGAAGCGAGCTTTAAATAGTAGTCCCTGTGGACATCCGGAGCACTACACTGCTCACTAATGCACTTCCTGGCATTCACCCCACTCCAAGATGGGGCCCGTGGTTTAGAAACCATACAATGCTCTTACAGTATTACTTTATGCTACTATTTATACACTATGTATTATATTTTCCAAACAGTTTTTTGATTGTAGCAGTTCATTTCTTATGCTTGAGAAAGAAGACTGTTCAATAAATCCTTTTATTGAAAACACCCGTTTTTCTACTTTCCCTGCACCTCTAGTGAAATGAAGCATGCACGATTGACTGAGTGAAATATATATTTATTGTTTCCAAGACTCTGAAGATACGTTTTATCTTGGTGTGAGGTGCCGGGTTTTTAGGAACCCGGTGGTGCCAGGGGAAAAAACACCCAAAGACCTCTGAGTTCTCCCTGTTCCGGACCACAGAAACACAGAGTCTTCTAGGTGAAGTCAAAGATCGAGTTTTATTGGCTGCAACCAAGTAACAAGTGTCCTAGAAGTACAACAGCACGGGATGTAGATTCTCAGGAGACTGTTCGTTTTTACAGAACCAGCCTTCTCCCTTTATACTAAAATATATGCTCTAGGCAAGAATTCTTTGGTTTACAATACGGTCATACACATATTTCCAAAACACTGAAAAAGCAAAGTCATGATGGCAAACCCACATTTTAGATGTCCAGTTTGTGATAGATGACCCAGCCCGGCCCAGAACTACCATCCGATATCGATGAAACCCCAATAAAATCGGGCACCTCCTCATTGTAAAACCGGCCATAAACAAGAAACATGGACAGGTGTATGTGTGTGGATAACGTGGTTTGTATGTAGTGAATGGTTTATGGCATGTTGTGCCTTGATGCTATCTTATCGGCCACTGGGCAAGGGACTGCCCGAACAGGTTTGGCTGGAGGCAGTGGAGTCAGCTCGGCCAGGTCATGGGGAAGTCAGCTAAGGTGGACGTGTCCTTTCAGATCAAACTCTGCCTTAATCAATTGACTATATGAGGGCCAGCCACAAGATGGATGCCGTTCACAAAATGGAGTCCGAGGGTTCGAGACGGAAACCATGATTTAAGGGTGATAGCATCACTCATTCACGACGCAAATGCATAGGGATAATATCCTAATCATTACCGGTCTGCCGACACCAAATTCGTCAGGGTACGATGATATTTTCTGACACGAGTGTTGGGCTTCGGTACCATATTATAGCAGGGCCCAGAATTTTCAGAACCACAGACCCTCCTTTTGCCCTTATATAGGCAATAACTCATGCTAATCTGAGTCCAAATCTGTATTCATGAAGTCATGGAGATGCTGCTGTAGCATCATCCTGTTGCTCAATTCGTCCCTTGACACAGGCTTCCTTACACATGATGTAGCACAGAGGCCACATATTGCAGGAGCGCACTGCACACACAGGCAGAACAGGAACAGAATGGCTAAGGTCATCCCAATGAATATCAGTGTTTTCCATCCCCAGGCAGATATCAGTTCCCAGAACCACCCTAGCAAGGACCAATCTCCTTTATCCACGTGAATGGAATCAGAGATCTTGTGCAGTTTGGAGATGGCCTGGTACACTGTCGGAGCATTATCAGGGATGAAAATGTAGCAACTGGATTGGATCACTCTACATACCCCGCCACGGTCTGCAAGTATGACATCTAGGGCAATTCTATTTTGAAGAGTCATAAGTCGGTCCGACTGCAGCTCAGCAGTCAGGTTACTAAGGGCACCGGCCGTTTCGGTCACGGCGGATTCAACTACCCTCGTCAATTGGCGAATGTTCCTACTGTTCACCATAGGCCCCCAAAATGGCAGAAAACCCTTTGCGAAGTCTCCAAACTCCTGCTCCGCAATGTCGTCTTTACTCACGACACCCCTAACTCTCCTTGTCCGATGGTAATCTGCCTCGGCCGTGTAGGTGGGTGGCAGCAGAAACGAGATAAAACATGTGCCCGAGAAGTCAGGGGGCAACCATGTATACGCTCTATCGTGGCAGACGAAGTAGGTACCCTTAGCCGCTAAGAATGAAGGGGAGGTCTGAGATGAGAAAACATAAGTCTCAGTACAGACAATCTTCCCTAACTGGGCTCCAGGGTTTGTAAAAGATGAAAAATTAGTTGGCCCTCTTCAATGAATACATTTAAATGAACCGTAGTTTATATTAATTTATGCCTGACATCTGCCTATAAATAATATGAGCCACTCATAATGGAAGGTAGCTCCATGCTGCACAAATGGTTAAAATTAAGTTGTCTGAAATTCAGCTGAAACCAGAAAGAATGGCAAGTGAACGTGTATGTGCCCATTCTGCTGTAACTCCAACTTGTTTAATGATTCACTAGCTTTCCACCTGTGTATAGAGCCAGTTCAGCGAGCCAATTTCTTAGAAAGGGCTCGCTGACCTAGGACGTGCCAATTTTGGACTGCCCCTTGCCCGGTTAAGTGAAAGGGTAAAGTGTTTGCTCAGCACAGATAGCAAGTGTGTCATTTGTATGGGAAAGCAGAAAACACGGGCCTCTGCTGATAAGAGCAAACAGTGCACATTGACATTTCAAAGATAACCGACCAAAGGCTGTGGGTCAGGAGGTAGTGGTGTAAAGATTAACCAGCATCTGCATGGTCAGATCCGTCAGGAATAATGTAAAGTGTGAACGTAGACATATTTCTGAAATGCACCATGATGTTGTAATGTACACATGGACTATTTCTGAAATGATCACCCCATGATGTCATTGTTAATAATTAATGTGTCCATGTACACGTGGAATATCTTTGAAGTGCTCACACCATGATGTTGATGTTAATGATTAATGTATCCAGGTTCTGAAAAATGTATATAAGAACTGACTTCCTTTCTGTAAAACCAGATCACTTTGCAATCCTGCAAATTGTCTCAGCTGCAGCTTATTGGCAATAAAGCCACTTTCATTTGAAACCTTGTATGTGCCCTTCTTATCCCTAATAACAAATTTTGTGCTTTTACAGATGGTGCCAGTGACTCACTAGGAACTGATGGTCTCTGCAGGGGATAAAGAACTGCGGTCTCTGGACTCTTCAGGGGCCTTCCAGTCTCGGTGTATGCTGCACAGCTGCTGATTGGACATAGTTTCCTGCAAGGCCCAGACAGGAAGGCTTCCGTTGATAAGCCTTTGACAATAGACACCACCAGCTTCCTTTGAGCCATCAGGTGATTTTGCCACAGCAAAAAAGGGTGCATACAACAGCATACAACTGGTCTGATGATCAGGTAGGCAGTGCATAACTGCACTGAACTCAATTTTATCAATTGAATGTTGTTTTTCTAACTACATCAGAGGGTACACACTGAGATTCATTAGGGGTCTCTAGGGGAGGTCTGAGGGCACCTTTAAGATAGGTGCCTGAGGAGGACTGTCCAACCTGTGAAAGATCATAAGGATCCCAAGGACAGGAGAGGGACCGTGGGAGGTTGCCTCAGAGGGACCGTGGGAGGTTGCCTCAAGACAGAGCATGCTTCTGAAAGACGTCTAAAAATATGCATATTGTTAAAGTAAGGTGTACAACAGTATATTTCTATAAAAGAAATAAAAAGTGGCAAAGGAAGAAAAATAATTAAATTAGTAACTAAATAAAATTAAAAATGCTTAGCAAATTATTTCTGAGCACAGCTAAAGGCCGGAGGGCAGCCTTAGATGTCACTCAACCGACACCTCCTCGTGGCACACCAGCATGGTACGTGTCACGGAAAAAAGGGTACCATGCAGCTATTCATCTAGATCAATGGACTCATTATACCAGGAAAAATCCTGATTTACAGTGGCCAGAATTTGGCACGTTTGATAGAGCTAAAATGCTTTATTTAGAAGATTGTTGAAGGGAACGTGAAAAGAAAGGGAAGAAAGTACGTTTATTACAATGGGATGCATTTCATGCATGGCGGTCATACGCCGCTTATCGATGGTCAGGGGAACTTAGGACAACGAAAGGAAAAGCTATGGCACATGATAGGGAGAAGGCAAAAGAAAGATGTGTATCAAGTTGTAGGGAAAAAGAAATGGAAATAGACAAATGCTTCACAGTTCATAAACCAATACCAGATGTGTACCCCACTCTACCTAATGCTCCTTTAGAACAGGAAGATACAGAGGATCCTGTAATAGAAGCATTATTAACGACTCCTCCTCCATATAGCCCACAAACATCACACAACGCATCACAGGAACAAAAATACACAACTACTATACAACAGAAAGAAGTATCTGGTACACCTATAGGAAAAAGGGGTCTGCGATCACAATTAGCACTTTCACAGAAGGAACAGAGTGAGGTACAGGCATGGGTAGATGAAGTTATGAAGAAAGGGTCCTCATTGTGGTTGAATGAAAGGTGCGCATTCCCAGCGCATTACACACCAGCATTTCAACATTTTGCTTTGATAGATTTGGACACCAAGGCGTTTCACAGATTTAAGAGTTGGGAGAGGTTTTGGCCCTCTTCTGCTGGATATCCACGTGTTGAAAATTTGCCTAATAAAATATATAACAAATTACTAACTGTACTAGAAGACACAGCAGCAATAGAAAAAGAGAGATTAGAAGCACTCCAGATATTAACTGAATGGGTGGACGCACAGATAATGATAGAAAGAAAATGTGAAGGGTTTAAGAAAAGTAAAGAGGAGGGGGAACTACAACAGCCATCTAAGTCTTGTGTTCTTTCACCTGATCACATCATGCCTTTGAGAGAAGTACCAGGAAGTCAGCCAGGACACACTACTATTAAGGTGCACACACCATGGTCTAACGTTGAGTTACATAGATTTGCCCTTCAGTTTCCAGATATTAGACAAGACAGAGAAGAATGGTATAGACAGACAGAAATAATACTAAGAGTTGGCACTCTCACACTGGATGACATAGAACAGATGTTTTCCATAATTTTGCCACCAGACCTTTGGGGAAAGATAAGAAGAGAAGATGATGAATGCTTAAAAATAAAATGGGAAAAAATAACTACAGAGAAAAGGGAACAAGGAGAAGATATTCCAGAGGAAATTAAAAATTTCCCGGCTAAAATAATGGCTAAAATAAATATACTAGTACCAAGAAAACAAATTGACTGGTCCAAATTAAATGCATGCATTCAAGATACTGAAGAAACAGTATCTGGGTTTTTCGCTAGAATACAGAAAGTCTTCACAGCTTCAAGTGGTTTAGATACTGAAAAAGAAGCAACACAAAGCGCACTTGTCTCCTGTTTCGTAAATAATTTAAAACATGCAATTAAAAGAGGGATTCTAGAGTACAACCCTACTTGGTCATGCAAACCTCTGACAGAAATTTTACAATTAGCACAGTACTACGAAATGCTAGGGAAAAAGGATTTGGAAAGTAAAACTAACAAAATAAAGGAGTTAAAAACAAAGGTTTTGATTCAGCAAGCAAACCAGGATAGCAGCAGAGGACAAAGAAGCAGGGGGAGAGGAAGAGGCCGTGGAGGCCCACAAAGGTCATTTTCGGCTCCCCCTACACAGCATACCACCACAAATGAACAAATACACACACAGGGATGCTTTAATTGTGGGGAACATGATCACTGGAGAGCTCAATGCCCACACCCTGTCAAACAGTCACAAAGAGGGGGTGGGATGGGGAGATCAAGAGGCCGGGGAAGGAGCATGGGAAGAGCTGGATATCAACAGCAAGGGCGTGACTCACAACATGGCCCAGCAGGGTATCCCCCCAACACAAATTTCTTTGACAATGAACAAGTACCAAAAATGCAGGTGCATCACCCTTATGATGGAATATATCAGGAATGGCCCCAAGGGGAATGGGACTATTATGCACCATAGGGAGGCCCGAGAGAGTTAATACAGAGGATGGTAATCCCTGTAGATCCCACTGGACCATATGTGAGGGGTAAGATTGAAGGTACACCCGTGGAATTACTAATAGATACATGGGCCACCAATTCCTCCTTAACAAAGAAAAAGTTTCCCGATGTTCCTCTCTCGGGAAAAATAAATAAGTCCGTGGGATTCACCAACATACTTGTAACAAGCCCAATTTCAGCGCCCTTGAAATACAGTATAGGCCCAATTCAGGACACGCATTCATTCCTTATATCAGACAAATGTGCATTTAATTTGTTGGGATTGGACTTGCTAAAAAAGATGAATGCCACGATTAAGTGCACTGCAGACGGAGTTTTCTTGGAAGTAGATGGACCAATGACAGAGGAAATGGGCAACTGTTTCCTATCAATAGGAATACAAAACATTACCGCACAAATAATGGATCAGATAGATTCAAGGATATGGGAAAAACACAAAAATGACACAGGGAAAATGAACATCACACCTGTAACAATTACAGTCAAACAGAATGTGAAATTACCAAGAATACCACAGTACAAAATAGCTCCAGAGGGTCTAAAAGGATTGCAGGATATAGTAGCGGACTTACTAAAGGAAGGGATTGTTAAAGAAATATCAGGCAGTCCTTGTAACAGCCCTATTCTTCCGGTCTTAAAAAAAAGTGATGGAAATAATAATGAAAAAAGTTACCGATTCATAGTTGATCTCAGAGAAATTAATAAAATAGTGGTGCCACAGTTCCCGGTTGTCCCAAATGTAGTATCAATATTGTCAACACTGTCACCAGAAATGGCATATTTTTCTGTAGTGGATTTGATGAATGCCTTCTTCTCAATTTCAGTAGATGAGGGTAGCATGTACCTCTTTTCATTCTCTGTAGGCGGGAGAACCTTCTGCTTCTGTAGAATCCTTCAAGGGTTCACAGAAAGCCCGAGCATTTACAACCAGGCCTTGAAAAGAGAACTAGACACATTCAATTTATCACCTAATTCTGTGCTAATTCAATATATAGATGACCTGCTGCTTGGTAGCATCTCTGAGACACAATGTACAACTGACACCATTAATTTGTTAAATTTCTTAGCTGAACGTGGTCACAAAGTTTCACCAGAAAAGATACAATTTGTTCAACAGGAAGTATCCTACCTAGGACACATCCTGTCGAAAGGGCAGAGAAGATTGGATGATAAGCGCATTAAATTGATTCTACAGACACCAGTGCCACGCACACAAACAGGTGCGAGCCTTTTTAGGTATGGCCAGTTATTGTCGACATTGGATTGCTAACTTCTCCTTGATTTCAAAACCCTTATTGGCCCTGACCCACAAGCTCTCTGCTCTGCTCCTGCTTTAGGCCTACCAGACTATTCTAAGTCTTTCCAACTCTATTTTCATGAGTATGACGGGAGTGCTCTTGTATGTGCCCTTCTTCTTATCCCTAATAACAAATTTTGTGCTTTTACAGGTTTTTGCCATTTCCCTGCAGACATAGGTGACCTTGGTGGGGTACTATCCAGATTGGGGAGGATTTCTTTGCTTTCTGGCTCTCAGCTAAGGAAATCCCATACTGAGTTACATTCCATCGACTATAAGGCGTCAACTCATCTCTGGGAATCGTTCTGTATGTGTCGACATCCCTACTCATATTTCTAATTCCCGCCACTAGTGCCTTGTTGCTTGAGTTTTTCCCCGGAACATATGGTTCGAGGGCAAACAGGAACATTGCTCGAAGTGCCCACAGCGAACCATGGTAGCCAAATGGCAGGACAAAATACGGAATACCCTTGTCTGTTGTGTGTGGCATAAGTCCACATACCCAACAGTTCGTGGTGTTCATTACAGATTGGTGCTGGTGTAGGAGTTGGACAAATTAATTATTTACAAATTCTAATCTTCTGGCAGACTCGTGTTCCGGCAGAGGGTGGAAAGAATGTGGGGAGACAGTAGGAGGAGGTGTGGGCTGAGTGTTATGTACAGAGGTAACTCGAAAAATGAACAGAGCATAGCCCACCAAAAACATCATTATGCTACACAACATTAAAATGCATATTACTAAAAATTGTTTTCTTGCCATCACAATGCATATTTTCTTTTCAAAGTTCGTGGATCTAGCAGGTCTCTCTACCCTTGGAAACTCCATCCTCTAGTTGCTGCCCGCGGTGGGAGATTGATTCTGCTAAGGAGTGCTTCTGTTCAGTCCAGGGTAATTCCCTTAGACCAACCAGAACTGTCGACCTAAACGTCTCCAGCTGCGCTTCCCAAGACTGTCAACCGCGACCCTAGCAGCAGAACTGGATGGCGGTTCGAAAATCAAAAATGAGCAAGTTCCCTGGGCGAGAGAGCTGCACAATCAAAAATAGTTCTTGGGGGAAAGAAAAATCTTATTAGTTTACTTTTATTAGTCCGTTATTTTTGGCCTCAGATTATACCGTTGTTTCCCAGGTATGGTGTGGTCTTCAAACAAGATTTCAGGTTCTGTAGTGTCCAACTGCATTGACGGTGGCACAAATCCTTGCAGAATGTGATCACTCTCCGTTTCTGTACCAGTTCCTTTCAATCGTGCATCACTGAAGGGTACAAAGCGTGGCACGGACTCGGTTTCAGAGTCAGCAATTCCCTCCTGGACCCACCGGTCATATGGAAGGGGCAGCGGGACCCGTTTGCAATGGGCGCCGTGCACCCAATTTTTCTTGCCGTGGACACGTACTGCAGAGCGGGTAGTCAGTAGGACTTGAAAGGGTCCGGACCAACGAGGCTCCTCGTTTTTGATTCGCTGGACGTTCTGCACCAGTACCTATGAGCCAGATTCAATGGCGTGGCCTGGATCATCAGACGCTGGCGGAGAGGAACTGTGAACCTGTTGGTGTAAAACACGCAATTTAGTTGTCAATTCGTGCAAATAGTCAAGCAGTACAGGGTGCTCTATCTCACTTAGTTTCTTGGGCCTTGGTACTCCCCATATATTTGCTAGACGCCCGAACACAATCTCGTGCGGACTAAGTCCCAGCCTAGAATGGACAGTCATTCTGGTAGATAGGAGTGCTAAAGGCAGGGCGTCAGGCCATTTAAGACCTGTGCTGGCTTGGATCTTGGCCAATTTCAGTTTTAACGTGCCGTTGTAGCACTCTACTAATCCAGCTGATTGGGGGTGATTCGCAGCGTGGAACTTCTGGTGTATGCCTAGACACTCACACACTCTCTTCATCACTCGTCCCACGAATTCACTTCCATTATCACTCCAGACCATTCTAGGCATACCAAATCTGGGGAAGAATTCCTTGACAAGGGCTTTGGCTGTGGACAAGGCAGTATTGTCCTTAAGGGGATACGCTTCCAACCACCTGGAGAAGGCGCAAACAACAACAAGCACGTATTTCAGATTGTTGCACCTCTCCATGTGGATGAAATCGAGCTGCAAAACCTTGAACGGATACGTCGGAGGCGCAAAATGACCAGCTGGAGTTGGAGTTCCCCTACCAGGATTGTACTTCAGACACACCATACAGTTCTTGACCAAGTTCTCTGCACATTTTGGGATGCCGCTATTCTGCCATACTGGGGCCAACAACTTACAGATTCCTTTCACACTGATGTGAGCCATCCCATGAGCCATTGTCACCACTGCAAGTACATACGCGTCGGGTAACAGCCATCTTTGATGCTCTGACAATTCGACCCAACAACCATTCGCATCCAATCTACCCTTGCTTTCTCTCCATTCATTCACCTCTTTCTCAGTGGCCTCGGACTGTATATACTTCACACTTTCAATAGTGTCCTCACACATACCCACATCAGCAATCCATCTCGCAGGACCTACAACATACATTCGACTCATTGTGTTCCTTGCAGTCTCTTTCGCAACTTCATCTGCAAATGCATTCCCACGACCAACATCATCTTGAATCTTTCTGTGTGCACTGCATTTCACAATCGCAACTTGTAGTGGCAAGGTCAGTGACTCGAGAAGCTCGTTAACTAGCTGACCATGTTGTATCTTTGCGCCATGCGATGTCAGGAACCCACGTTCACGCCACAATCGGACAAAACTGTGAGCCTTGCCAAAGGCGTACTGGCTGTCTGTATACACATTCACTCGTTTTCCTTTTGCCAACACACATGCTCTTGTGAGTGCAATTAACTCAGCTGCTTGTGCAGAATTGTGTGGGATACGTGCAGTTTCTACAATCGTGTGCAATGTTGTCACAGCATATGCTGCAGTCGTATCACCATTTGGCAACTTGAAGCATGAACCCTCAACCCATAAGGTATCATTACATTCAGGAAGAGGAGTGTCCTGTAAGTCTACTCTCCCTTTTGTCTCTTCTTCTGTCCTGAAACAGCAATCATGTTTTTCCTCATCTGTCTCTGCTGGAATGGGCAGTAACGTGGCTGGGTTGAGTGTATCGCACCTCTTTATGTGTATGTGACTCGCTAATAGTGTCAGCTCATAACTTGACAGTCGAGCACTAGTTAAGTGCTGTGTCCTCGTTCTGTTTAGCAAAATGTCTACTGCATGTGGGACCCTAACGATCAGTGTATTATTCATTACTAATCCAGCAGACTGTCGAATACAGACAGCTGCTGCAGCAGTGGCCCTCAAGCAACTCGGTAATGCCTTAGCTACGGGATCTAGAGTCGCTGAGAAATACGCGCATGGACGCTGTTTTTCCCCAAAGGATTGTGTCAGGACTGATAATGCGCAACCTTCCTTCTCATGGACATATAATGTGAAAGGCTTACTGTAGTCGGGATTGCCCAACACAGGAGCCGAACACAATGCATCACGCAACTCGTGAAAACTTTGCTGACAATCTTCAGACCAAAGTACAGGATTGGGTGTATCTTTACAGATTAGTGCCAGCAAAGGTTTGGCCAACAATGAGAAGTTCGGTATCCATTGTCTGCAATATGATGTAATGCCCAAGAAGGCACGCACTTCTCTCTGTGTCCTTGGGACACTCAATCTTGCAATTGCCTGTATTCTCTCTGGGGTCAGTCTCCTTCCCTCCTTCGATAAGATGTGACCTAAGTAGGTCACTTCTTGTCGACAAAATTGCAGTTTCGAAAGAGACTTTGTGCTTCATGTTACATAAAGGACGCAACAACGACAATGTGGTTTACTTGCAAATCTCTTCAGCATCTGCAGCGACTAGCAAATCGTCTACATACTGAATGAGAGTCGCACCAACAGGTAGAACAATCGTGTCAAGTTGTGATTTCAGAGCCTGACTGAATATAGATGGACTTTCACAGTAGCCCTGGGGAGCGCGTTTGAAGCGGAAGCTTCGACCTCCTAAATTGAAGCCAAAAATCTCTGCTCTCCTCAGCAATCGGGATGCAGAAGAAAGCGTTCTTCAAATCCATCACCGAGAACCAAGTGGCTGAAGCTGGAACCATAGTCAATAGGGCAGTAATATCGGGAACAACTGGAAATTGTGGCACAACAATCTTGTTCACTTCTCTAAGATCAATCACAAATCTGTACACAGGTGGCTGTGAAGGATCAGTACGCTTTAAAACTGGCAAAATAGGACTGTTAAAAATGTTGCCTGTTGTCTCTTCAATGACCTCTTTCTCAATCAGATCGTAAATGATCGCCCACAACGCCTTTTCACATTCGCTAGAGATCTTGTATTGGGGAATACGTGGCAACCTAACATTGGCTCGCAATGTTATGACATATGGCGCTATCTCCAAAAGACCTACATCGTTAGAACCAGTAGCCCAAAGTATATCTGGAAGAGATGACAATTCAGTTGGAATATTCTCCTTTGACAAATACATTGGGGAAATTACTTCCTTACCTAGGGTAAGTTGTACTCTCGAAGGAGAACAGTACAAAGTCGCATATAATCTCTTTAACAAATCCAAACCTAACAAATTTTCGCCACAACCTGTTGTAAGAATGAGGGGTGCTTCTAATTCACATGGCCCAACAGAAAGGGGCATAGGACTAGAAATCGGGTTTCTAACCAGGGCGCCAGAAAAACCTACTGAAACATTCATTTCGCCAGACAAAGGTGCGCCAGGAAGTTTTGAGTGCATAATAGAACTTTTTGTAGCACCAGTATCCAGCAGAAAAGGTTCTGACACTCCTGATGTAATCACCTCAACATAAGGTCCATTCTGATCTACTGGAACTGAAACAACTCCCTCTCTTTGTCCATGGCTGTCCTAGCAAGTATTACCCTCATTCTCGTTTTCTGCTTAGTAATCATCAGCGTAGTACTGAGCTGTCCTAGAAGACTCATTATTCTGTTGGTCAAACCTGTTCATGGAATTCTGAGGCAGAAAAGAAGTAGTATTCTGGGGGAAATTTCCACGGCCCCTACCCCTAGGAGCCTGTTGAACACCTCTACCTCTTGCACCAGAAACACCATTTAAACGTCGCGATAAAGCTGGACAATTATTCTTGAAATGACCTTTTTCCTTGCAATACGCACACTGATTGGGACCATACGGTAAACGCTGTTGATAAGACTCATTTCTTTGTGAATTTCTCGAATACTGCTGTGGTTGCTGATAATCAGGCTGACTAGCAGAGCGAGGCGGATAGGCTTGCTGGAGAAGGACTTTAGTCTTCAAATCTTTAGTCTTTTTATCTGCCTTATCTAGCTCGTCTTTGTGCCTATTTTCGTAGTACTGGGCTGTGGCCAAAATCTGCGCTGACGTGGAAACAGCCCAAGCACTCTCTGAATCTTTCAATTTATTACATAGTTCAGAAAGCAGATTATGCACAAATATGTCTACAAACAATCTTTGGCCACCCTCAGTAGCCATATCCTGACCACTATGGTCGACGAAAGTCTCTTCAAACCTCGTGAAAGTCAGACACATTCTCATCTTTCTTCTGCTTGCACGCAGATAACTTGTCCCAATTTACACATAATTCAGGCATTAAAGTTTTCATATATGTGATAATTCTACCAGGAAGTTCAGCTACTAAAGGCTCAGGCTTAGAGCCACCAACTTGTCTAGCATCAGCAGCAATGATATTAGCCCATGTGTCCCCTAATTCTTGGTCATGATCCATATGACGAATCTTACTCCATAAAGGCTGTGGAACAACATTCCCAAACAACATGTCTACATCTGCTAAATTCATTATACATGAGCTGGCAGTCTGTGATAACTCCTTATAATACCCTGCAGGGTTTTTACGAGGATCAGGTAATGTCTGCTTTAGAGCTAAAACTTCAGATATTTTCCATGCAACATGTACCCATACATGCTGGAAATGTGGCAGAATTACTGGATTCGCATTTGCGTCACCTTCCCTCCAAACTGGAGGAACTTCTCTCATGGGGTACTGTCGCGCCTTTTTCCTACCTGACATGTCATCCTCATACAGTGATCTAGAGACGTTTCCCTTACTCCTATAAGACTACAACAAATCTATTGCTCGTTCAACATCGGCACCTACAATCATGCCTTCATAGAACTTGAATCGCATACAGAATAATTCCTGCATTTTGCGTTTTGGATCATTGTCTTGCAAATCTTCGCAGAGATATACACACATCTCTTCGAATACATATCTCTGAGTGGGTGCATCCCACTGACGGAAGACTTCCATAACAGACTGAACATCGTACTTTACAGTATCAGTAACCCATTTACATGCTAACTCATTCAGCACTACTCTTTCCTCATAATCGGGCAGTTGACTACGCAACTGTCTACGTCCTGTTTTAGGGGGCGTCTTAGGCGACCCAAAGAAAGGTGAGAACAGACCAGTGACAGTACTTGCCACTCTCTGTCGAACAGAAGGAGAAGCTTGCGGAGAGGCAGATGTGCCAGAAAAGACAGGCTGATGTAAAGAGGAAGTCGAGGCAATGGCAGAGGAAGTCGAGGCAGTGGCAGAAGTAGTATCATGATAAACAGTTGGAGCAGTAGGCAAAGTCGCAGAAATAACAGATGGAGTATGTAGCAAAGGCGGCGGCCCTTGAGAGGGCTGCGCCGGAGAAGTAGGAACCAGCTGAAGAGGAGCTGGTGTTTGTGTAAGAACTGGAGTTCGTGCACCGGGGCGTGGTATAACAAAGCGCTTCGGGGGTGCAGTAGCATCTAGTGCATATGGGGGTGGTGAACTCAATAAATGGGACATTAATGGATCCTTCTCTGATGTCTCTTTTGAAGTTTGTCCTTCATGTGGCAACATTGGGTAGCATTTATCTACTGCTAACTTCTTGCTTCTGAGCATTTGTTCACTCTCTTCCTCATTATCCCTGTATGCAATGGCAGCTTGCACCATTGACATACCTCTTTTATTTTTCTTTGCTAATTTCATTTCTTTCTGTTTGGTTTCTTTGCGCCACAGGCAAAAAGAGTCAAACATCGCCGGCCGGGCTTTCTTCTTAAACAGTTTAACCTCGATTATCTAAAATTTCTGCGTCAAAGCTACCATATTGGGGCCATTTTAAAACACCATCCTTTCTGGTGTATTTTATCCACACTTCATTATATGTGATAGGGCCTACTCCATGCTTTATATAGAGCTCATATGTTGGAGTTCCAATCGGAGGAACCAGACACGAATCCTCTAATCGGGAGTCCTTACTACAACCAAGACAAAACAAGTTTCCAAGTCTGCTAAGACCAGGCATCTTTGCTCACTAGTCTAGCTTCAAACTTCAAAGGATTATCAAATACGATATTTTCGTGAATACACGAATCCCTTGGTTTTGGCGCTTGCAAGTTCCAAATAAGGTGTATCTCCAGGATACCAAAACTAAGAACCAAACTAAGGACTGGGAGACGCTCCACTTATACTTAACTGAAGTATTGATGATCGATGACGTCACTAGAAGACTCGTCTATCGTTTCGCTCTACCAAGGATCACTGGGTCCAAAACAGGGCGATAGTCAGGACAGCAGTCCTTCGTAGCCGTCGGGACACGGGGAACCTCGCAGCAAAGACCTTCGGAACCACGTCGACATACAGGGGTCGCTGAAGTGGCTGGCCGTCCTCTGGAATTTTCACACGAAGCTCCTCACGAACATCTGGCTTGGACCGTCACCGCCTGATACCGCCCCGAGTTGGGCGTCAACTGAGGTGCCGGGTTTTTAGGAACCCGGTGGTGCCAGGGGAAAAAACACCCAAAGACCTCTGAGTTCTCCCTGTTCCGGACCACAGAAACACAGAGTCTTCTGGGTGAAGTCAAAGATCGAGTTTTATTGGCTGCAACCAAGTAACAAGTGTCCTAGAAGTACAACAGCACGGGATGTAGATTCTCAGGAGACTGTTCGTTTTTACTGAACCAGCCTTCTCCCTTTATACTAAAATATATGCTCTAGGCAAGAATTCTTTGGTTTACAATACGGTCATACACATATTTCCAAAACACTGAAAAAGCAAAGTCATGATGGCAAACCCACATTTTAGATGTCCAGTGTGTGATAGATGACCCAGCCCGGCCCAGAACTACCATCAGATATCGATGAAACCCCAATAAAATCGGGCACCTCCTCATCGTAAAACCGGCCATAAACAAGAAACATGGACAGGTGTATGTGTGTGGATAACATGGTTTGTATGTAGTGAATGGTTTATGGCATGTTGTGCCTTGATGCTATCTTACTCGGCCACTGGGCGAGGGACTGCCCGAACAGGTTTGGCTGGAGGCAGTGGAGTCAGCTCGGCCAGGTCATGGGGAAGCCAGCTAAGGTGGACGTGTCCTTTCAGATCAAACTCTGCCTTAATCAATTGACTATATGAGGGCAAGCCACAAAATGGATGCCGTTCCCAAAATGGAGTCCGAGGGTTCGAGACGGAAACCATGATTTAAGGGTGATAGCATCACTCAATCACGAAGCAAATGCATAGGGATAATATCCTAATCATTACCGGTCTGCCGACACCAAATTCGTCAGGGTACGATGATATTTTGTGACACGAGTGTTGGGCTTCGGTACCATATTATAGCAGGGCCCAGAATTTTCAGAACCACAGGTGAAACAAAATTGTCATGTTTATGCGGTTGTCGGAGACTAATCCCTTCTTGTGAATTCGAGAAAGTTTCTAGTGACCTCTGAGCTAGCTGGCACACACAATTAAGTCTAGTATATTCGATAGAGACCTAGTCGACTTCAGTCCTACGTCTAATCTATAGGATATATTATTCCAATGCGCAGAGCCTATTGGGAATATAGGAACTACACTATAACCTCACAATGACATTACTGTTTGGGCGACAGGTACTCTGCATGTTTGGGAGGTGGGGGGTTTGTTGCTCACCTGGCAGGGTTGCAGGGAGGGGAATGGGGGTAATGTTGGTGGTTGTTGAATTATTTAATTTTGCTCATGTGGAACACAATTGCTATACAATGCACATGCTTAGTGGGCCCAGCGTAAGAAGGAGGCAAGTAATAGATGTAGCCTGGCATGCCCAAGATAGAAAGGGAGACGGCTAAATTACAGGCATGGACCTGGAATGTCAATGGCTTGGGAACAAGATTAAACGGACACTGGTCCTGCAGTATTTTAAACGTCACTCTCCTTATGTAGTGCTGTAGCAGGAGACTCACGTGAATAGAAAATATTACAAGGCCTTAGACCGGTTTGGCTAGAGATTATTACCCCATCCTGGGCACTCGATGAATGTGCATGGGGTTGGGGTACCGGTGCGAAGCTATCGGCCCTTGACAAGATATGGTGAGATGATGAAGGGTGCCGCCTGATGTTTGCTGGCTGGTGGGAGGGGCGCACACTAACCTTTTGCTCAATCTATGTCCCCCTAGAATGCACGCAAACATTCTCCCAAAAAATTAGGGTTTGATGACAGATCTCCCTATGGGCACCCCCTGGCTGGGGGTTACGCTAATGCAGTAGTAGACCCGAACCTCGACTGGCCTGACATAGCTGGGGAACGGGTGAAAGACCCGATTCTGCCAGGGTTTCTGTCAGCAATGGTCTTGGTGGATATCTGGAAGGCCCATAACCCCTGTGATAGACAATACTCCTCTGTACCATTGTACATATTAGACCATGTGCCATTGGAGAGAAAATAGAAACCGGGTTGTGCATAGAGTGGACCTTGATAATCCAATTGAGCATATCTAGTGCTCATTCTTTTCATACTAGGGTCATCCCTTTTTCCTAAACGTAGGATATTTTTGTATACTATTTCCCCACAGTAATTAAGATACAAATAAGTTTCCTTACTATTTAATTCAAGACAACACGATCTTGGGAATGCCATCCTGTCAATGTAATATTTCTTTTATTGAAATATAGATAACCACAATACAAATCTGGCATACATCCTGGATATCCTGTACCTCTGGGTTTTCTTTAGTATAGAAAAGGTCCAGGGTATCCCAAACCAAATTCCCCTTTTATCTCTACAAAAGTGGGGGGACAAACATGTGCAATTTACTATCGATAGGGGATAAGCTGTCCTTAAACTGGTAACATAATCAGTGGGATAACAAGCTGTGTTATCCCCAAAGAATATTCGGCGGTTATGCAGAAAAACATTTTGCATAGTCCGCTTCTGATGATCAGAGGGAACTGCTTGATACAAGACACATGACAATGGAGTCCCAGAACACTCCATTACCCAAAGCAGTCCCCCTCTCCCCCATAAGGAACAGTAACATAATTACAACACAAAAGATCTTTTTCCTGTGGAAGAGGTGTGGCGCCATGGCTAGGGCGACTGACTCTGGAATCTGGGGATCACAGTTCGATCCCAAACTCCAGCGGCAGATTAGCCCAGCACCATGTGACTCTGGGCAATAGCTTGCTTAATCTTCCGGACGGCCCCCAGCGCTTAGAGACCCTTACGGGTGATTGTGCGCTTTACATATGTGGATTATATTATATTATTTCCTGAGCAACCATTCGAAACTACCCCACCCTGGGAGTGGAGCAACAAGACCTTGTTCATCTGCTGCAAGAGGGCAACCAAAAAGATACATTTATTTATTATTATATTCACAGATCAAAGTGTCAAAGAAATAGCAACTTAAAATGGAGCCAATGATGGAGAAAAGGCACAAAAACACCCAAAAAAATAAAGAACAAAAGGAAAAAATAGGTGCCGGGGTAAAGAATCAGGGTCCGTTTTAGGTCTCCCTGGCAGGCTTCTATCATCCAATCCTCAGTGGTGCTATTGAGCACGCTGAGGTGTATGTATTGGCATTTATATAGCGCACTACTTACCCGTAGGGGTCCCAAGGCGCTTCGACCGCTGTGAAACCCTTCCTGGCTTCCCTGAGAGATGGTCCCTTAATGGGTATCTCCAGGGTGAGACCAGGCATCCCCGGCGGTCTGGAGGGGCCGTTAGTGAAGATGAGGCAAGCTAATGCCCAGAGTTGCCGAGTGTGATCGCTGATCAGAGTGGACACCGAGGCGAGAGAATTATCGAGTCCGCTGACCCTGGTCCAGAAACCTGCCGCGCCGGGAATCGAACCCTGGTCCCGGGCCGTCCTCTGCTCTCGGGTCTGCCGCCTCTAACCAGTGAGCCACACTACTTCACAGTAGTGGTGGAGCCACACCTTTGCAGCTCGTCGAAAATTGTTCACTGTTCTCAGCATAGGGCACTCTCCCTCCTTGGAAGATACCCTCAGCTTATCCTGTCCTGCGTCACAGGCAGTGCACCAGTCTTCTGATCCCTTATCTAAGAAGAAGATCCAAAAACAAGATACCTGTAGTATTCTATGTATTTCATGTCTCTGATAAATTGTATTTTTACTTATGTTTATCTCTTAAGTTCTGTTACTATGGATTCTTGGAATCCTGTTGTGTTCTCCGAGTGCATTCCACAGGCGGAGCACTCTGGCTTAGACCACGACTTGATCAGATGGTTGTACCTGTACTGCTTGCTCAAATAAACTACCTTTGATCTACAACCTTGCTTCCTGTGGATTTCTACATAATTTTACTGGCGACGATGCGTGCTCAACATCTATGATCTCCGTGGGACCTGCAAAGTTGTTTTCTTTGAAGAAGTGAGAGAGAGCCCCGTTTCCCTCGTCACAGTTCCTCAACTCCTGCTGTTGGACTCCGTGTCGTTTTGAGGATCATCTTGAGTCTATCATTTGTAACTCAGCAAAGTACAGCCTCCTACTACCTACTACTGACATCGTCAAAACCGAGACATCGTCAAAACCGTAAGACTTTCATGTCTCTGTCCGTGTATTTGACTTTATGTCTTTCTGCCTAACGAAGGTAGCACCTTTCAGCTTTCTTCCGATTTTGTTTTCGAGACTTTTTCAATACTTTACAGTTGTATTTACTACATTTGGGGCCTCTCCATACTGTCTCGACTGTTGACTGTATTATTTAAATATTACTACTTCGTGTAGTTCGGGCCTCCTCGAGCCTTACCTTCTGTGTCCGAGTCTTCGAGCTCCGACGTTCCTGTTCTCAGAGGAGCGCGTAGTGCATCATCACGTTGCTTTGTGCGCATCATCGCGTTGCTGTGTGCAGCCTTCCTACTGGATGAAAGTTTGGGCAGTCTGGATTGGTCATTAGCTATTGTGCTTTGTGACGCCACATGACTCTTGTCCAGGTTGCTTAGCGACGAATTCTCCGAGTTCATCGCTGATGCGCACAGCTCACGTTTTGTTTCCTTTTCAAGTTACAGCGCACTTGTTACGAAGTACTCATCACTGGTGCACTATTTTCTACTTTGTCAATCTGCTCACCGCTGGTGCGCACAGCTTCCATTTTGTCATATACATTTCATCTTGCAACGCACTAGTTACAGCAAGTGTGAAACAGTGTTTATCCCTTGTGTGTGCAGCTTCAAGCTTCAAGTTCTTAACAAACTCATCACGTGTCATCTCTAGTCATCGCTGATGCGCACAGCTCTTTCACTACTATTACTCATTGCTGATTTGCTTGACATTCTGTTTATTTACTTATAGTATTTTGTTTCTAACGTTCTCTTAAAGTTATGTCTACCCTGCAATCTGTTAATCCACCTCCAGCCTTTTTGGAAACTCCTGGTGAACCTCCAATTAGGTGGGAAATTTGGCATGATGCATTCGAAAATTATTTAGGAGCGATTGGAGCATCTAGATTTCGCCCTGAAAGAAAAAAGTGCCTACTTTTACATTCTCTGGGCTTTGAGGGCAGGTCTGTCTTTAAGCATCTCCCAGATTTACCTGTTATTGAAGGTGTTGTGTCTGATGATTATAATGACACTGTGCAGAAACTAAAGATTCGTTTTGACAAACAGCCTAACTTAATGGTTCGTAGACACACTTTCTTTAAGAGAAAACAAGCTGATTCGGAAGATATTGATACTTACATTTCTATCTTGCGGAGATTGGCATCTGAATGTAAATTTGAAAACTTTAATGAACAGCTTATCAGGGATCAATTTGTTTGTCATTGTAAGGATAAAAACATTAGGCAAAAGTTGTTAGCCATGAGTGATCCTTTCCTAGATGACACTATTAAGTTAGCCAAGAGCGTAGAAACGTCCATGGTTTCTCTCAAGGAATTAGAAGACAAAGTAGTTGAACCTATAAACGCTTTAAGTTTGAATTCTTCTACTAGAGTCAACAAAAAGAAATCCATGTCTAACTTTACTAAAGGGAAGGTTTTGAATAAGTCAGAGTCTTCGTCTTATTCTCAAATGTGTATAAGGTGTGGTAATCCGCATCACCAAAAGGGCTCTCCTTGTCCTGCTTCCAGTGTTGTTTGCAACTACTGCAAAAAAGTGGGACACTTTGCAAAAGTTTGCTTAAAATTGAAAAACAAGAAGAATTTCAATAAACCTGTTGGTGTTGTTGATTCTGATTCTTCCTCAGAATCAGAAATAACTATTGCTGTTGTTACTGATTGCTCTGAAGGGCCTGTCATTGAAAGTGATCCTGACTCTTGTGTCGACCCTATTATTGATATTGCTGTTGGCGATAATATGTTGAAACTTTTGGTCAACTCAGGTGCAAAGATCACTATGATAGATAAAGAACTTTTTGACAATACATGGAATGATGAACAACCTCTTCTTCCTCCAGACCGTGCTCCTGTGTCCTATGAAGGAAGGAAAATAAATCTCCTTGTTTTTTTTGAGGACATCTTATGTTTTCAGGGGAGGAAGATTAGAAGGAAAGTCTATGTTGCGATTAAAGGGCTCAATATTTTGGGCTGGTTCCATCAGGGTCTCTTCGGTATGACACTTAAACCTGGTGCA